>NC_091336.1:1678875-1949430 GCF_038502225.1 Cherax quadricarinatus
TCCCTTTCTTTCTCCTCCTCCTCTTTCTCCTCCTCCTCCTTCCTCCTCCTCTTTCTCCTCCTCCTTTTCCTCCTCTTCCTCCTCCTCTTCCTCCTCCTCTTCCTCCTCCTCTTCCTCCTCCTCTTCCTCCTCTTCTCCTCCTCCTCCTCCTCCTCTTCCTCCTCCTCTTCCTCCTCCTCTTCCTCCTCCTCTTCCTCCTCCTCTTCTTCCTCTTCCTCCATTGCTTTTGGTCTCAAACTCCTCAAAATCATGAAATTGATCTTCACTGACACTTCCATCTGTGTTAGAGCATCACTTGGGAAGATAAGAGTCCCAGATTTGCTGGGGAGTAACATATTTCTTACTGCTAGACATGCTGAAAAAGGACGACTGAAATGGTATTCCCACAATGCACCACTGGCTCCCCGATTTTTTTTATATGGTGCACGCTGACCATGGAGACCCATTCTCTCACATGTGGGCTTCCAGCTTTCTCCTGCTTGATTTAAAGCCACTAGAATTTATGCATATAGATACGTGAAACGCGGTATCTCCTATGACATATATATACGACCGCAACAGTCAAGGGGTTAAAGGGGAGTGTTAATATGATATATCAATAAATCCCAGGTGTTTGCCATGCTATTTGCTCTAGCTGGCGCTCAATTGAACTGGTGCTCCCACTAGTTACTAAGTGGTCCCAGATTTTTTTATTGTTGCACACACTGAGTGTTAAGACCCATTCTGTACTGACCAGGCATCTCAGGCCAGTCATGCCAAATTTAAAGGCAGGAAAAATAAAACGTAGATCTATGTTTGGAGTGCTAGCTGTTCAAATGTAGATATATGTTTGGACAGTTTAAGAGTTAACTATTAAGCCATTATTACAAACTTAAACATGTATGTTTGTATCATTAATTGTACTACCTCATATTAGTAATAGAGTAAAATATTGAATACAGTGGAACCTCTACTTGCGAGCGCATCCACGTGGAAGTTTTTCCAAATACGAGCAGTCAATGGGTTGATTTTTTGCTTCCATACGTGAGCAAAATTTCCATAAGCGAGCAGACCTCAAGGGAGGTTCCTCGACGCTGGTGAGGGGCTCTTGTTCTTGATCTAGGAAATTATCTCATTTGTTTGTTGGACTATTTTATTGAAATTTGGGCTATGTATGATGGAAAGATGCTTAACGTACATCAAAAATGAAAGAAATCGGAGCATAAATAATGGAGTCCACTTCTCAGCAATTAGCCACCCCCATGGCGGTATTTTCATATGGTTTTTATGGTTGTATTCTCGTTTTTTTGGTCTCATGTGATAGAATGGAAGATATATTACAGAAATAGATATGATTTTGATTGCTTTCACGACGAAAAGTACCTTGAAATTGAGCTCAACGAGGGAGAAATGCTCGTTTGCTTGACTATGTTCAAGAGTAAACAAATAACGTCACTGTCCATTCCAATATTCAGTCGTGAATGGGTTGACATTATTTATGCAATTATTGCAAAAAGGCATAACAGTAAATCTTAAATTTTTTGTGTGAAAAAAAATTACAAATTATTTATATTGTAATAATAATAGTAATAATAATAATATGTATAATAATAACAGTATATAATAATAATATGTATAATAATAATACATATACAGTGGACCCCCACCTTATGATATTAATCCATTCCTGAGAGCTCATCGTATGCTGAAATTATCGTAAGATGAATTAATTTTCCCCATAAGAAATAATGGAAATCAAATTAATCTGTGCAAGACACCACAAAGTATGAAAAAAAAATTTTACCAAATGAACTCTTAATTTTAATACACACGAACTGACACCTTCATTGAAGATCTGGTGATGATTGATGGGATGGGAGGAGGGGAGTGTGTGGAAGTTGTTAATGTTTAGAAGGGGAATCCCCTTCCATTAGGACCTTAGGTAGCATGTCCTTTTCTGTGGTTACTTCCCTTCTTTTAATGCCACTAGGACCAGCTGACCATGGTGCAGCAGCAGCTGACCATGGTGCAGCAACAGCTGACTTTGGTGCAGCAACTGCTGACCATAGTGCAGCAACTGCTGACCATAGTGCAGCAACAGCTGATCGTGGTGCAGCAACAGCTGACTTTGGTGCAGCAGCAGCTGACCGTGGTGCAGCAACAGATGACAATGGTGTAGCAGCAGCAGCTGACTGTGGTGCAGCAACAGATGACTGAGGTTCAGCAGCAGCTGACCGTGATGCAGCAGCAGCTGACTGTGGTTCAGCAACAGCTGACTGTGGTTCAGCAACAGCTGACTGTGGTTCAGCAACAGCTGACTGTGGTTCAGCAACAGCTGACTGTGGTTCAGCAACAGCTGACTGTGGTTCAGCAACAGCTGACTGTGGTTCAGCAACAGCTGACTGTGGTTCAGCAACAGCTGACTGTGGTTCAGCAACAGCTGACTGTGGTTCAGCAACAGCTGACTGTGGTTCAGCAACAGCTGACTGTGGTTCAGCAACAGCTGACTGTGGTTCAGCAACAGCTGACTGTGGTTCAGCAACAGCTGACTGTGGTTCAGCAACAGCTGACTGTGGTTCAGCAACAGCTGACTGTGGTTCAGCAACAGCTGACTGTGGTTCAGCAACAGCTGACTGTGGTTCAGCAACAGCTGACTGTGGTTCAGCAACAGCTGACTGTGGTTCAGCAACAGCTGACTGTGGTTCAGCAACAGCTGACTGTGGTTCAGCAACAGCTGACTGTGGTTCAGCAACAGCTGACTGTGGTTCAGCAACAGCTGACTGTGGTTCAGCAACAGCTGACTGTGGTTCAGCAACAGCTGACTGTGGTTCAGCAACAGCTGACTGTGGTTCAGCAACAGCTGACTGTGGTTCAGCAACAGCTGACTGTGGTGCAGCAACAGCTGACTGTGGTGCAGCAACAGCTGACTGTGGTGCAGCAACAGCTGACTGTGGTGCAGCAACAGCTGACTGTGGTGCAGCAACAGCTGACTGTGGTGCAGCAACAGCTGACTGTGGTGCAGCAACAGCTGACTGTGGTGCAGCAACAGCTGACTGTGGTGCAGCAACAGCTGACTGTGGTGCAGCAACAGCTGACTGTGGTGCAGCAACAGCTGACTGTGGTGCAGCAACAGCTGACTGTGGTGCAGCAACAGCTGACTGTGGTGCAGCAACAGCTGACTGTGGTGCAGCAACAGCTGACTGTGGTGCAGCAACAGCTGACTGTGGTGCAGCAACAGCTGACAGTGGTGCAGCAGCAGCTGACCGTGGTGCAGCAGCAGCTGACCGTGGTGCAGCAGCAGCTGACCGTGGTGCAGCAGCAGCTGACCGTGGTACGATAGTACATATTTCCCACCCTTTTTACATATCGCTTGAGAGATGGTATCTCCTGCTACGTGTTTTTCGTTTATCCACACCAATAATAGTCTCTCAACATCTTCGAGTACTTGCAATCTCTGTTTCGAAAACAAACTTGCACCTTTTGCAAAAACAGCTTCTTTGATTGCCGTTTTGTTGGCCACAATAGTAGTGATGGTTGATTGGGGTTTGGTATATAACCTGGCCAGCTCCGAGACAGGCACTCCACTTTCATACTTAGCAATAATCTCTTTCTTCATTTCCATAGTAATTTTCACCTTTTTTTACTGCACGGTTGGCACTAGAAGCTTTCTTGGGGCCCATGGTGACTTATTTTGCAGGTACAATCACTAAAAACGCTGTGATATGAAATGTTTCAATTGTATGTGTGGACGCGACCGCACTGGCTGGCTTGTAAACACTGGCACCCACGGGACAGCTGAGGCATGCTCAGGCCACATGTGGGACGCGTCTCGAAGGAATCATGTGAGGTGAGTTTTTTAGCGTGAGGCGAGGCAAAATTTTTGGCTTTAAAATCAATCGTATGGTGGATTTAACGTAAGGTGATGCCATCGTAAGGTGGGGGTCCACTGTATAATAATAATGTACTACTTAATAGTAATTATAATAGACAGCTTCAAAAGGCCATCACTAGATGGCAGTGTTTACCATAACAAAGAGGGAGCGGTTGTGGCCGCCTCCACCTGTTACATAATGACATATTTTATTCTTTCTAGAGTATATATCAGATTTCTATGTTATTTATATTGTTTGTCATATTAAATGAACTTTGATAGATAAATAAGCCGTAGAGTTGACAAAAGCGAAATATTCAAAGAGTATTTTGTCCTTTCTCCAAACACTCATTGACTGCTGCCGCTGTCACATATGTAATGACATATTTTATTCATTTTAGAGTATATATCAGGTTTCTACGTTATGTATATTCTTTATTATGTCATATTAGATCAAGTGAGATAGATAAATAAGCCGTAAAGTTGATATTAGCGAAATTAATGAAGTACAGAATTCCACTGGAACGGATTACAGTGGACCCTCGACCAACGATATTAATCTGTTCCTGAGAGCTCATCGTTAATCGAAATTATCGTTAGTCGAGTTAATTTTCCCCATAAGAAATAATGGAAATCAAATTAATCCATTCCTGACACCCGAAAGTATTGAAAAAAAATTTTTTACCACATGAAATATTAATTTTAATTCAGTGGTCCTCCGCTTTTCGTAGTTCCCGGCAATCGTAAAATTCGCCAATCATAGAGGTATTTTTGTATAAACATGGACTCGCTTTTCATAGGTTGACTCGCGAGTCGTAGTTCGTCCGGGATGCGTATCCATGGCGTGAGCCAGGGCGGCAGCCAGTCTGGCATTGTTTACCAGTGAGCGAAGGTCCCCTCACGTGCTCCAGCGAAATATTTCATAATATTCCATTTATTTTAGTGCTTGCAAGTAATAAATAAGCTACCATGGCTCCAAAGAAAGCTCCTAGTGCCAAGCCTGTGGTAAAGAAGGTGAGAAATACGATTGAATTTAAGAAAACCATCATTGAACAATATGAAAGTGGTACAAGTGTGGCTGAACTGTCCAGGATGTATAAGAAACCCTGGTTTAGAAAGACACGTAAGCAAACGCTATAACATATTTATTAGAAAACGTTTCGGTCCTGGGACCTTGATCACTTCTAACATACAGAGGTAGAAAGACATTATATATATAGGCGGAGAGTGAGATGTGACGCACGTGACCTGAGGAATGTCATAAGAACATAAGAATGGAGGAACACTGTAGAAGGCCTACTAGCCCATGCGAGGCAGGTCCTTATCAAAACAACCTCTGCCTATGAGGACGGGTAGACGATGAAATCATGTGACTCCTGTGTTGTTGGGTTGGTGCTGCTTAAGTATCATGTATGCTAATGTTTTTGAAATTTTGTAGTTTCCAGTGTTGCATTCTATAATGTCGGTGATGGCGATTAGTGAGGCTTCTAGGCACCATCGGCGTCTGAGGTCTGGTTCGGTGAGAACGAATTGTGCCTCGTTCCAGTTCATCAAATGCCCCGCGGAGTCTCTGTGGAGGACACATGCATACCTTACATCATCTCTGTTAGAGGCATTTCGATGCTCATTCAGGCGGACTGCAAGATCTCTGCCTGTCTCGCCTACATATTTCTTGGGACAGAACCCACGGGGTATAGTGTAGACGCCTGCTGTAGAAGTTAGAGGTGTGGGGCTGCGTTTTGTAGTGAGGTCTTTGACAGAGGATGTGTTTATGGTGGAAACGTTGATGTTACTCATAGCAAGTGCCCGGCGAGTATTCGTGGCAACATCGCTACATGGGAGTACTATGAACTGTTTAGGGGGCTGTTCCATGGGCGGTTTGTTGAGGATAGCTTGTGCCTTGAGTCTGCAATCTCGGATGAAGAAAGATGGGAACTGTTTATGTATTGTTTATGTACTACATGCATATTTCATGTTAAAATTTTATTTGTTTTAATACTTCTGGGTGTCAGGAACGGATTAATTGAATTTACATTATTTCTTATGGGGAAAATTGATTCGTAAATCGTAAATTTCGTTTATAGTAACGGCTCCAGGAATGGATTAATTACGAACAACGAGGGACCACTGTACACACAAACTGAAGAAGACATGCACAGTTACATGACACCTTTATTGAAGATCTGGTGATGTTTGATGGGATGGGAGGAGGGGAGACTGTGGATGGTGTTAATGTTTAGAAGGGGAATCCCCTTCCATTAGGATTTGAGGCGGCAAGTCCTTTTCCGGGGTTACTTCCCTTCTTCTTTTAATGCCACTAGGACCAGCTTGAGAGTCACTGGACCTCTGTTGCAAAAATCTGTCCATAGAGGCCTGTACCTCCTGTTCCTTTATGACATTCCTAAAGTGTTTCACAGCATTGTCAGTGTACAGGTTGCCAACATGGCTTGCAGTAGCTGTATCAGGGTGATTTTCATCAAAAAAGGTTTGCACTTTAAGCCACATTGCACACATCTCCTTAATCTTTGAAGTAGGCAACTTCCTCAATTTCTCTCTCCCCTCCTCTGAAGCAGTTTCCTCAGGTGTGGCCTCTTGCTGTTGAAGATGATCTAGCAGCTCATCAGTAGTTAGTTCTTCATTGTCCTCCTCCACCAACTCTTCCACATCCTCCCCACTAACCTCCAACCCCAAGGACTTCCCCAATGCCACAATGGATTCCTCAACTGGCATAGGATTCCCAGGGTTAGCCTCAAACCCTTCAAAATCCCTTTTGTCTACACATTCTGGCCACAGTTTCTTCCAAGCAGAGTTCAAGGTCCTCTTAGTCACTTCCTCCCAAGCCTTACCTATAATATTTGCACAATTGAGGATGCTAAAGTGAACTCTCCAAAATTCTCTTAGAGTCAACTGAGTTTCTGAGGTCACTACAAAGCACCTTTCAAACAGAGCTTTTGTGTACAGTTTCTTGAAGTTTGCAATAACCTGCTGGTCCATGGGCTGCAGGAGAGGAGTGGTATTAGGAGGCAAAAACTTGACCTTAATGAAGCTCATGTCTGCAGAAAGTTGCTCTGCCAAGTCTGAAGGATGACCAGGAGCATTGTCTAATACCAGGAGGCACTTAAGGTCCAATTTCTTTTCAATTAGGTAATTTTTCACAGTGGGGGCAAATGCATGGTGTAACCAGTCATAGAAAAAGTCCCTAGTGACCCATGCCTTACTGTTTGCCCTCCACAGCACACACAAATCAGCCTTGAGGTCATTGTTTTTCCTGAACACTCTGGGAGTTTCAGAGTGATACACCTATAAAGGCTTCACTTTGCAATCACCACTAGCATTGGCACTCATCAACAGAGTAAGCCTGTCTTTCATAGGCTTATGTCCTGGGAGTGCCTTTTCCTCCTCAGTAATGTAGGTCCTGCTTGGCATTTTCTTCCAAAACAGGCCTGTTTCGTCACAATTAAACACTTGTTCAGGTTTCAGTCCTTCACTGTCTATGTACTCCTTGAATTCCTGCACATACTTTTCAGCCACTTTGTGGTCTGAACTGGCATCCTCACCATGCCTTATCACACTATGTATGCCACTACAATTCTTAAATCTCTCAAACCAACCTTTGCTGGCCTTAAATTCACTCGCATCACTATTTGCTGGCATTTTTTTAGTTAAATCGTCATGCAACTTTCTAGCCTTTTCACTTATGATCTCTTGAGAGATGCTATCTCCTGCTATTTGTTTTTCGTTTATCCACACCAATAACAGTCTCTAAACATCTTCTGTCACTTGCGATCTCAGTTTTGAAAACATAGTTGCACCTTTGGCAAGAACAGCTTCCTTGATTGCCATTTTCTTGCCCACAATAGTAGCAATGGTTGATTGGGGTTTTGTGTACGACCTGGCCAGCTCAGAGACACGCACTCCACTTTCATACTCAGCAATGATCTCTTTTTTCATATCCATAGTAATTCTCACCCTTTTTGCTGTAGGGTTGGCACTTGAAGCTTTCCTGGGGCCCATGGTGACTTACTTTGCAGGTGCAATCACTACAAGCACTGTGATAATATGAAATGTTCTGATTGTTTGTTTGGATGGGACCACGGTGGCTGGCTGGCTTGTAAACACTGGCACCCACGGGACAAGTGAGGTGCACTCAGGCCGCAAGTGGACGCGTCTCGAACGGATTGAATAGCATTGGTAGGGTTTTTTAGCGCTATTCAAGGCAAAATTTTTGTGTTAAAATGCATCTCTAGTCAAGTGTCAAGGGTCCACTGTAATTGCATTTCAGTTAATTTAAATGAGAAAAATTGACAATGCAAACGAGTAAATCCAGTCGTGAGCAAGGTCATGGAATGGATTAAATTCGCAAGTAGAGGTTCCACTGTATTGTATTCTTCCACACTTCACCTGTCTAGACTTAAGTAATTATGTAGGTACAGTGGAACATTGACTTAGGAGTTTAATCCGTTCCAGGAGCTAGCTTGTAACTCAATTTACTCGTATATCAAATTAATTTTGCTCATTTAAATTAATTGAAAAGCCATTAATTCATTCCTGCACTCTTGAGAGACGAAAAAAAAAAACTTGAATATGACGCTATTATCAACTGTATGGCTTATTTATCTATCACAATTCGTCTAATATGACATAGTAAACAATATAATTAACACAGAACCATGACATATACTCTAGAATGAATAAAATAGGCTATAATATGGTAGCAGAGGCAGCGGTGGAAGTGTCTGCCATTTTCTGTCCAACTTTGACTATATAGGATCTTCCATGCTCTTATTGTAAGAGAAAACAAAGTGTTTGTGAGCCTAACTTTAGTAAATCACTAGTTTTCTAAGGAATACACTGAAAATATCATATATAAACCCACAATAAATCATAATACACTACAGAATGTAAAGAAATAATAAACGGTTTATATAAAGTGCGTATGTACTTATACACTTGGAGCAGAGATAGTGGCGGAGGTTGAGTGTGGAGGAGGTTGAGTGTAGGGGAGGTTGAGTGTAGGGGAGGTTGAGGGTGGGAGATTCGCAGTGTGGCATATGATGTTAGTGGCCCTGTAAACCTCCAACAAAAACATTGTTTTGTTTCATTGCTGAACTTTACTCATACAATTTGCTTTATCACTTAACCAATACAATTTTTGTTAAATCACCAAACATAACTTATAAAGTTTTTGTTTAATCACTGAACATAACTGATACAATTTGTTTTGTTTAACTTTTCACTTCTCTCACTTGTTCTTATTTTTCACTGCCCCATGCCTTCTCACAGATGATTCAATTCAATTCAATTCAATTCAAGTTTATTCTCTATAAGGTTGCAATGTGGGGTTTACAGGTTTTGGGTATTGTGTGGTTTGCATGTTATTAAATACTAATCACAGAGGGGGCCACTAGGACACCTAGCATGGCTAGGCATTTCGAGCAGACTTAGATTAATTCTTAACATTAAATCCTTACAGATTATGGTATTAAGGCTAAGTAACTACATCATAATTTGTGAGTTTAGCAATGTGAATGCTTTTGTTTTGGCACAATACAAAGTGTCTATATTGGAGTATCATAGGCAAACTTATGACTAGTTAGGATTTATTATTTTAAGATTAAGATTAGTATTTGTGGGTTTATAGTCAGTGGGTGAGTGAGTGTAATTGTGAACCACCAGATGGTTATCATGTAGTTAGTTGTCGGGGTGGATCAGGGAGATAAGATGTTTTCTAACTGTAGTTTTGAAGGTGATGAATGTGTCTGCAGTTCTAGAGTTTTCAGATAGGGTGTTCCAGATTTTAGGTCCTTTGAAATACATTGAATTTTTGTAAAGGTTTAGTCGAACACGGGGAATGTCATAGAGATGTTTGTGTCTGGTGTTGTGCTTGTGGATCCTGTCACAACTATCAAGAAAGCATTTTAGGTCAAGGTTAATATTGGAATTTAAGGTCCTGTTGATATAGATTGCACAGTAGTAAGTGTGGATGTTCTGAACAGGGAGTAAGTTTAAATCTATGAAGAGTGGGGGGGGGAGGGTGTTGCCAGGGATGGGATTTAGTGATTATTCTTACAGTGGCTTTTTGTTGGGTTATTATTGGCTTTAGGTGTGTTGCTGCAGTTTAACCCCAAGCACAGATAGCATAGGTGAGGTATGGATATATATGTATAAGTGAATGGTATAGTGTGAGAAGTGAAGTTTGCGGCACGTAGTATCGTATCTTGGAGAGGATCCCCACCGTTTTGGATACTTTTTTTGTTATGTGTTGGATATGGGTGCTGAAATTTAGGTTGTTGTCGAGGTATAGGCCAAGGAATTAGCCCTCATTATGTCTGGCAATTAGTGTTGTCGATCTTAATGTTAAGTTGTGCAACACCTGCTCTGCTACCAAACATAATATAGTAGGTTTTGCCAGTGTTAAGTGTAAGTTTATTGGCTGCCATCCAAATCGATATTTTGAGCAGCTCCTCATTAACAGTGGTGTTGAGGGTGGCAAGATTAGGGTGGGAGATGACTTAAGTTGTGTCGTCAGCAAAGAGAATGGGTTTCAGGTGTTGGGATATGTTTGGAAGATTATTGATGTAAATGAGGAAGAGCAGGGGTCCAAGAACACTTCCCTGCGGAACTCCAGCATCAAGTGGCCGTATTGATGAGGCTGTGTCTTTAACCCTTTGAGGGTCGACAGGCCCTCTCAGAAACTCGTTCTCAGGGTCGGCCAAATTTAAAAAAAAAAAAAAAAAAAAAAAAAAAATTTCTTATGAAAAGATAGAGAATCTTTTCCCGATCATAATGACACCAAAATTATGAGATTTGATGGAAAACTTACGGAATTATGCTCTCGCGAAATTAGCGGTCTCGGCGATGTTTACGCATCGGCGATTTTGCCCACTTTGAGCCCCATTTTTGGCCAATTCCTCTGTACTAGTCGACAAAAAACATGAATATTTCGCTAGAACTACATTTTTTCTATTGAATAAGTGCAAGAAACCACCCATTTACCATTTTCAACTATCCAATACAGTGGTCAGAATTTAGCAATTTTACCAATTTCACACAAATTTCAAAAAATGCCAATTTCCGAATAAGGTCCAGAACAAACAAGAAATACATTCCTGGCACTAAAATGACATTTCCTTTGTTCATTAGTCACGTCTCAAGGCCCCTCTTACATTCTTTTGCTTTACACTTTGAATTTTTATTCTCACAAAAAATAGAAGATTTACTGTTATGCATACTACTGTATTAGTGTGAAAAATGGTATAAATCATATAGGCACACTTGCAAAAGAATATTAGACTCGCCAGTTGATGTGTATTGGACGCTTGGCATGATTTGTTTACTTTTGAACTTTGGTAAAAATCGAACATTTCTGCTACTTTGAGCTCAATTTCAAGGTACTTTTCATTGTAAAACCAGTCAAAATCATCTCAATTTCTGTGACATGCATTCCATTCTATAAAATGAGACCAGGAAAACTAGAATACAACAATAAATATCATACGAAAATACAGTGCAAAGTCGCTGTTTTATTCCAAAAACATGGTCAAAGTTTTTTTTTCTCATTATGCACTGTGTGCTGCAGTATTTTCTTTATACCATGCACACTGACCACATAGACCCATTCTTTCATATGGAGGCCTACCAGCCTTTTCCCGCGAGATTTGACGGCGCTAGAATTTATGCGTACTAGTACGTCAAAAACCCCTGCGCGTAAGACATACTAGTACGTCTGAAACCCTCAAAGGGTTAATGGTGACATACTGATACCTATTAGAAAGGTAGGATTTAAAATATGCAAGTGCATGGCCTCTTACACCATAGTGGTCAAGTTTGTGGAGTAGGATGCCGTGGTCTACTGTGTCAAATGCTTTTCTTAGGCCAATAAAAATTCCTAGCGGATATTCCTTATTTTCCAATGCTGTGTAAAGCAGGTCTAGCATTTTTATAATTGCATCGTTAGTGCTTTTATTTTTCCTGAATCCAAATTGGCAAGGGTTAAGTATGTTTTGTGACATAAATGAATATAGTCTCCTGTGCACGAGTTTCTCAAAGATTTTGGATAGCAATGGTAAGTTTGATATTGGCCTATAGTTGTTTACATCTGTAGGGTAACCACCTTTATGTATTGGTGTAACCCTTGCTGTCTTGAGTAGTGTCGGGAAAGTGCTAGTTTCTAGTGACTTGTTGAAAAGTAATGTAATAGCATGCGAAAGGACATGGGCCGCTCGCTTGTACAATAATGGTGGGACGTGAGACAGATTCCCCGAGTTATTTTTAAGTGACTTTATGATCCCGGTGACTTCCGTAGGCTCAGTTAGTCACTGTATCTCCTGCGAGCTGCTTCTCTCTCAACCATGTCAGCAGCAGCTTCTCCATCTTTTCGTGGACAGAGGTCCGCAGCTGGCACTATAGCCTTTATCTACTCCTGCTGCTTTAGTATTGTACATATAGTAGATGTACCTCACTGGTGTTGTCTGGCTAAATGAACAACTCGTGCACCTTGCTTATGTTTATCTATGATTTCATGCTTTAATTCCATGGAAATCATCGTCTTTTTCTTCTCAGCATTGTCCTTTGCACTTATTTTCTTTGGACCAGTGGTTAGAAAAGTGAAATTTGGCCAAATGACTGTCAAAAATGTAAGCAAAGCAGGAAAGAACTGCTCCTACAGCAATGTAAATGTGTACTGCTTACCAGATACTTTTGAAATCAGCTGCTCTAACTAGCAGCATCATTTGCAATTATTATTACGTATGTATTATGTACGAAAGCCTGTAATTGTTTTACATGATGGTATGATTGCTGGTGTCTTTTGTCGGTCTCATAAATATGCAAGATTGCAGGTACGTCTTGCTACTTCTACTTACACTTCGGTCACACTTTACATACATGTATACGTTTATTATACACACTCAGATGAGTTTTCTTTGATTTTATCTTAGTTCTTGTTCTAATTACTTTTCCTTTTGTATCCATGAGGAAGTGGAATAAGAATCTTTCCTCCGTAAGCCATGCGTGTTGTAAAAGTCAACTAAAATGCTGGGAACAATGGGCCAGTAACCCCTTTTCCTGTAAAAATTACTAAAAAGAATAAGAAGAAAATTGTCAGAGTGGGAAGTTTGAATGTGTGTGGATGTTGTGCAAATGATAAGAAAGAGATGATTGTGGATGTTATGAATGAGAAGAAGCTGGATATCCTGGCTTTAACCCTTTGACTGTTTCAGGTCCCTCTCTGAAACTGTCATTCTATGTCGCCAAATATTCGAAAAAAAAAAAATTATTTTTCTTATGAAAATGTTAGGAATATTTTTCTGAGTGTTTTAAGCCTAAAAATTTTTTTTTGCCATCAGTACTTACCGAGATATAGAGCCGCAAAGTTTGCAGAAAGTGACGTGCATACGGCAACAGCGACGACTGGCGCCCACCCGGTATTCTTTTATATACTCTAATTCAAAGGTTTCTTGCATTTTTCAATATTTTTCTGTTCCAGGTAACTTATGTGGCCTGTGAGACCAATGTAAGGTGCATTCTTCAAATATACACTCATTGTTTACAACACAATAACAGAACAAACTTTATCACTATTAGTTTGTGTATACACTTTGTTTACACAAACAAACAATACAAAACAATGTTTATTACTATTGTTCCATAATATATATACATATGTACAGTCACTAAACACATTCCTAGAACTGCTGCAGCTTGTGGAACTCTTTGAAACATGGGTATATGCAGAGGGGTACTTGACACTCCTCACACATAAAACGAGTGTCTCTGTGTGTTTGTGGGCGTTTTGAGGTATGCATACATACATAACATCTCTTCTGAGCATTTTTCTTGGCAGTAGTAGGAGGCAGTTGCATGGGGTAGTGATCACCAGGCCTGAAACGAGATGACGTGTGTTGGTAATTTCGTGGGCGCTGGTCTATTGCAGGTGTTGCTTCTTGGTACTTTGCAATTATTTGTCTGATTACTGACAAGCAAAATTCACCATATTTTGGTGTTTTGTTGGTCTTCAACTTGTATATGTTATAAGCATTCAGCATAGATATATCAACAAGATGGAAAAAAAGTTTTATATACCACTTTTAACTCTTGCGTACACAGTCTGCAAACCCAATCTGCATATCACATTTGTCCACTAAGCGCATATTGAGGTTGTAGTCCATGACAGCTGCAGGCTTTAGAATGGGTTCATTGGTCTCTGTTGTGCCTGCCACTGTGTACCATTTTGTTTCGGTGAACTGATGTCAATAATGTGACATCACATTTGTCATGCCACTGAAATGCCATGATGTCATTGGCAGCAAAGGCTTGCACCTCACCTCTGTGACTGCCAGCATCGAACCTTGGCATATGTTTACGATTACGATGCACTGCGCCTCACACGTCTGTCAAGTTCACTCGCAAGAAATCACTGAGTATGGGGCTTGTGTACCACTTATCAGTAAATAACATATGCCCCTTAACAAGATATGGTTCCATCATTGTTCGAACCACATCACCAGAGATACCCAATAACTTCATGGTATCTCTCAAAGTATTACTGCCAGTGTACACAATGATATCCAAAACTAGACCACTTCTGCAATCACACAGTACAAATAGCTTTATACCAAAGCATTTCCTCTTGCTTGGTATATATTGCTTGAATGAGAGTCTTCCTTTGAATAAAATCAAGGACTCATCAATAACAAGCTTCATGAAGGGATAAAAATACATGCAGCACTTTTGTTTCAGGTACATAAACACATTTCTTATCTTATATAACCTGTCGCTTCTGTCAGGCCTGGTTTTGTCTGAAAAGTTTAACATACGTAACAGTATCAGGAAACGATTGACACCTATAATGTCACTAAAACCTGGAGTTGAAATCAGGCATTCTGTTGCCCAGTATGTGGTGACAGTGTGCTCATACACATGTGGCATAAGCATTATTGTGGCAAAAAACAGGTACATCTCTGCCACAGTTGTCTCCTTCCACTTGTGTAGCCGTGATTTTGGTGAGAGAATTGTATTTGTCATGGTGTAATCACAGTATGTGTTTGTTTCCCTGACAATGATGTCCATCAGGGGTTCATCGAAAAATAACTTAAAGCAGTCCAGTTCACTGGCATTGTTCCCAAGTGGACATGATGGCTTTATTCCACTTTGTGTTTCATCAAAGTCATGGGGACTGGGAACAAACTCGTCACCGTCCTGCCAATCCCAGATGCGGTCTACTGGTGGGGTCTGGATATTGTACCGTGGTTGTGGTTGTGCAGGTTGTGGGAGTGCAGGTTGTGGGAGTGTGGGGTCGGGTGGGGCTGGTTGTTGTGCAGAGTCAGCAGCGTGGGTAGTAGCATGGCACGCTGATGGTGCCACATGGGCCGTGCCACCCTCACTATCACCACCACTGCCTGCTCCCTCACTCACATAATTCATACCCATCGTTACAATATAGTCATCTTCACTATCAGGTCGTGGTGTAGGGCCATGGGATGTGCTCCCAGAGTTTCTCCTTCCCCTTGGAACAACATATGAAACACTACCAGACCGCATGCTACGTTGTACATACTGCCGCTTCACTGGGGAATATTCACCCTCGCTGTCACTAGAACTGCTTTCAATGACCTTGAAATCACTATCACTATCACTGCTATCATCTGGGTGTTGTACACGACCAAATAGTTTCCTCTTTCGTCCTGGTACAGGCGAACGTGAACAAGCCGGCCCAGCACCAGAGGTGGAAGGTTGTGGGTCATCTGGGTTTTCATCACTAATTACGTTATCCTGGGCACTTTTTCCGGTAACACTCGCTTCAAAACCCTGAAATTTACTGTCACTGACATTTTCATTGCTGTTAGAGCTATCACTTGGGAACAAAAGACCTCCAATCCACCGAAAAGTGAGGAACTTCTTACCGAGAGGCATGGTGAAAATGGACTAACAAGATGGTGTTCCCACAATGCACCACTGGGTCCCAGATTTTTTTCACAGGGTGCACACCGACCACTGAGACACATTCTCTCTCATGTAGGCCTTCCAGGCCTATCCCACTTGATTTGAAGCCGCTAGAATTTGTGCGTATAAATATGTCAGAAACATTGGCTCGTAAGACATATTTATACGTCGTAAACAGTCAAAGGGTTAACCCTTTCAGGGTCCGTCCCATAGATCTACGGCTTTATGTTCAGGGTCCAAACCGTAGATCTACGCCAAAATTCTAGCGGTGTCAAATTTAGCGCGAAAAGGCTGGTAGGCCTACATCTGAGAGAATGTGTCTGGGTGGTCAGTGTGCACACCGTAGAAAAAATCTGGACGCCCGCATGGCATTGTGGGAGCACCGCCAAAGTAGCTTCGTTCATTGTGCCTGGCGGCAAGGAAGCTCTCACTCCCCACTCACTCTCCAGGCGAATTCTGACTCTCCTCTTCACAACTTACAGTTCTAAGACTTATGGAAGTGGAGATGAAGACGAATTCTATGGTTTTGAACCATATGGTAGCATTGTGCCATATGGTACATTGGTACCATATGGTACAATGATGCCTTGTCATGGAAATATAAACACAAATGCAGTATAATGTGATCCTTTATTGACTACGTTTTGCCCACTCAGTGGGCTTTTTCAAGTCACAAACAGATCTGTTTGTGACTTGAAAAAGCCCACTGTGTGGGCGAAACATAGTCAATAAAGGATCACATTATACTGCATGTGTGTTTATATTTCCATTGTGTCGGTATTTTATACCATTTATTTTCACGGTGCCTTGTCATACAATGGTATCATATGGTACAATGGTATTGTATGGTAGTGGTACCATATGGTACAATGTACCATATAGTACATTGTACCATATGGTACATTATACCATATGGTACAGGGTCCCTAATGGAAATAAGTCTGTCGGACTTTTTTGGGTTATCCTAGGTTCTTCAAACATATGCTGCTAAGTATGATATTCTATAACTTTATTTGTGTATAGCTAAATAAACTTACTTATGATGCCACATGCACTTGAGTAAGATTATTCAGGTGTACAGAAATACAATTACATAGATTATCATACATAGCAGCATACATATAAAATCCTAGGATAACCCAAAAAAGTCAGGGTGACTTTTTTCCATAGTTATCCCTGTATCTGTACCATATGGTGTCCTGTACTGTATGGTACTCTGTACCATATGGTACCCTCTGCCATATGGTACCCTGTACCATATGGTACCCTGTACCATATGGTACCCTGTGCCATATGGTACAATGTGCCATATGGTACAATGTGCCATATGGCACCCTGGACCATATGGTACCCTGCATCGTATGTTATCCTGTACTGCATGGTACCCTATACTATATAGTACAATGTACCATATGGTACCCTGTAACATATGATACCGTGTACCATATGGTCAATAGGTGTTGGTGGCCTGAGACACTAGCCAAGACTGAGTGGTGACGCAAGCTAGCTACTGACTCCGCAGTTTCCGAGACAGTGCTTTGTCATCCACCTCAAGGAACACGTCAAGTTCCTGTATACTTGTAAATATATAATAGAACATTACTAATATACAACATTTTTGCATATTTTTGTTGTAAACAACTATTGTAAACAAAATAATAATGAAAATATTAGTGTTTATTGTGTTGAATACAACAGTACCATATGGTACAATGAACCATATGGTATCATTGTACTGTATGGTACAATGTACCATCTGGTACCATTGCACAATATGGTACCATTGTATCATATGGTACCATTGTACCAAATGGTGCCATTATACCATATGGTACCATTTTATCATATGGTACCATTGTATCATGTGCCATTGTACCATATTGTACCATTGTATCATACAGTGCAATTGTACCATATGGTACAATTGCAATATGGTATTGTACTGTATGGTACAATGTACCATATGGTACCATTACATATTGCATTGTACCATATGGTACAATTGCAATATCGTATTGTACTGTATGGTACAATGTACCATATGGTACCATTGCATCATATGGTACCATTACACCATATGGTACCATAAGGTACCATTGCACCATATGGTACCATTGTATCATATGGTACCATTGTACCAAATGGTGCCATTATACCATATGGTACCATTGTATCATGTGCCATTGTACCATATTGTACCATTGTATCATACAGTGCCATTGTACCATATGGTACAATTGCAATATGGTATTGTACTGTATGGTACAATGTACCATATGGTACCATTACATATTGCATTGTACCATATGGTACAATTGTAATATGGTATTGTACTGTATGGTACAATGTACCATATGGTACCATTGCACTATATGGCACCATTGTATCATAGGGTACCATTTTACCAAATGGTGCCATTGTACCATATGGTACCATTGTATCTGCCATTGTACCATATGGTACCATTGTATCATATGGTGCCATTGTACCATATGATACCATTGCACCCTATGGCACCATTGTACCATATGGTACTATATGGTACTGTTGTATTCAACACAACCACCGCACTAATATTTTCATCATTTTGTTTACAATAAACTTGAAAACAAGTTTTGTAAGCAATATAATGATAAATTAGTGCAGTTATTGTGTTGAATACAATGAGTGTACATTTATACAATATACATTATACTGGTCTCACAGGCCACAAATGTTATTAGAAAAAAAAACAGAAAAGAAAAAAAGTATAAAAAATGTAAAATAAAAAAATGGGATTTTGCGGAAGTCACTCATGTTGCCGCCACCCGGTCATTTTGGGTCAACTTCCCGCTGCTGTATCTCGGTAAGTTCTGATCAGAAAATTTTTTTTTGTCTTATTACCTTCACAAAAATATACCCTTTAATTCTGTAAGAAAAAATATATTTTTTTTTTTTTTAAATTTCTTGGACTCTGGAGCACCACTTCAGATTTTGGCCTTGGACCCTGAAGGGGTTAAGTGAAACAAAGCTGAAGGGGGTGGGTGAGTTTCAGTGGAGAGGAATAAATGGGATTAGATCAGGGGTTTCTAATAGAGTTAGAGCTAAAGAAGGAGTAGCAATAATGTTGAAGGATAAGCTATGGCAGGAAAAGAGGGACTAAAAATGTATTAATTCAAGGATTGTGTATAGTAAAATAAAGGTTGGATGTGAGAAGTGGGTTATAGTAAGCGCTTATGCACCAGGGGAAGAGAGAAGTATAGAGGAGAGAGAGAGAGAGATTTTGGGAAATGTTGAGTAATTGCATGGGGAGTTTTGAACCAAGTGTGAGAGCACTTGTGGTTGGGGATTTTAATGCTAAAGTGGGAAAATATATTGTGGAGGGAGTAGTAAGTTAATTTGGGGTGCCAGGGGTAAATGAAAATGGGGAGCCTTTGAGCTATGTGTAGAAAGAGGCTTGGTAATAAGTAATACATATTTTACGAAAAAGAGGATAAATAAATATACAAGGTATGATGTAGCACATAATGAAAGTAGTTTGTTAGATTATGTATTAGTGGATAAAAGGTTGATGGGTATGCTCCAGGATGTACATGTTTATAGAGGGGCAACTGATATATCGGATAATTACCTAGTTGTAGCTACAGTTAGAGTAAGAGGTAGATGGGATAAGAGGAAAATGGCAACAACAAATAAGAGGGACATGAAAGTATATAAACTAAGGGAGGAGGAAGTTCGGGTGAAATATAAGAAACTATTGGCAGAAAGGTGGGCTGGTGCAGGTATGAGTAGTGGTGGGGTTGAAGAGGGTTGGAATAGTTTTAAAAATGCAGTATTAGAATGTGGGTGCAGAAGTTTGTGGTTATAGGAGGGTGGGTGCAGGAGGAAAGAGGAGTGATTGGTGGAATGATGAAGTAAAGGGTGTGATAAAAGAGAAAAAGGTAGCTTATGAGAGGTATTTACAAAGCAGAAGTGTTATAAGAAGAGTAGAGTATATGGAGAATAAAAGAAAGGTGAAGAGAGTGGTGAGAGAGTGCAAAAGGAGAGCAGATGATAGAGTGGGAGAGGTACTGTCCAGGAATTTTAATGAAAATAAGAAAAAATTTTGGAGTGAGTTTAACAAGTTAAGAAAGCCTAGGGAACAAATGGATTTATCAGTTAAAAACAGAGAAGGGGAGTTAGTAGTTGGGGAGATGGAGGTTTTGGGTAGATGGCGAGAATATTTTGAGGAACTTTTAAATGTCGACGAAGAAAGGGAGGCGGTAATTTCATGCACTGGCCAGGGAGATGCATCATCTTTTAGGAGTAAAGAAGAGCAGGATGTGAGTATGGGGGAGGTGCGTGAGGCATTACGTAGAATGAAAGGGGGTAAAGCAGCTGGAACTGATGGGAACATGACAGAGATGATAAAAGCAGGGGGGGACATTGTGTTGGAGTGGTTGGTATTTTTGTTTAATAACTGTATGAAAGAGGGGAAGGTACCTAGGGATTGGCGGAGAGCGTGTATAGTCCCTTTATACAAAGGGAAGGGGGACAAAAGAGATTGTAAAAATTATAGAGGAATAAGTTTACTGAGTATACCAGGAAAAGTGTACGGTAGGGTTATAATTGAAAATATTAGAGGTAAGACAGAATGTAGAATTGCGGATGAGCAAGGAGGTTTTAGAGTGGGTAGGGGATGTGTAGATCAAGTGTTTACATTGAAGCATATATGTGAGCAGTATTTAAATAAAGGTAGGGAAGTTTTTATTGCATTTATGGATTTAGAAAAGGCATATGATAGTGGATAGGGGAGTAATGTGGCAAATGTTGCAAGTATATGGAATAGGTGGTAAATTACTAAATGCTGTAAAGAGTTTTTATGAGAATAGTGAGGCTCAGGTTAGGGTGTGTAGAAGAGAGGGAGACTATTTCCCGGTAAAAGTAGGTCTTAGACAGGGATGTGTAATTATTTTTTTATTTTATTATCACACTGGCCGATTCCCACCAAGGCAGGGTGGCCCAAAAAAGAAAAACTTTCACCATCATTCACTCCATCACTGTCTTGCCAGAAGGGTGCTTTACACTACAGTTTTTAAACTGCAACATTAACACCCCTCCTTCAGAGTGCAGGCACTGTACTTCCCATCTCCAGGACTCAAGTCCGGCCTGCCGGTTTCCCTGAACCCCTTCATAAATGTTACTTTGCTCACACTCCAACAGCACGTCAAGTATTAAAAACCATTCGTCTCCATTCACTCCTATCAAACACGCTCACACACGCCTGCTGGAAGTCCAAGCCCCTCGCACACAAAACCTCCTTTACCCCCTCCATCCAACCTTTCCTAGGCCGACCCCTACCCCGCCTTCCTTCCACTACAGATTGATACAGTCTTGATGTCATTCTGTTTTGCTCCATTCTCTCTACATGTCCGAACCACCTCAACAACCCTTCCTCAGCCCTCTGGACAACAGTTTTGGTAATCCCGCACCTCCTCCTAACTTCCAAACTACGAATTCTCTGCATTATATTCACACCACACATTGCCCTCAGACATGACATCTCCACTGCCTCCAGTCTTCTCCTCGCTCCAACATTCATCACCCATGCTTCACACCCATATAAGAGCGTTGGTAAAACTATACTCTCATACATTCCCCTCTTTGCCTCCAATCACAAAGTGCTTTGTCTCCACAGACTCCTAAGTGCACCACTCACCCTTTTCCCCTCATCAATTCTATGATTCACCTCATCTTTCATAGACCCATCCGCTGACACGTCCGCTCCCAAATATCAGAATACATTCACCTCCTCCATACTCTCTCCCTCCAATCTGATATCCAATCTTTCATCACCTAATCTTTTTGTTATCCTCATAACCTTACTCTTTCCTGTATTCACTTTTAATTTTCTTCTTTTGCACACCCTACCAAATTCATCCACCAATCTCTGCAACTTCTCTTCAGAATCTCCCAAGAGCATAGTGTCATCAACAAAGAGCAACTGTGACAACTCCCACTTTGTGTGATTCTTTATCTTTTAACTCCACGCCTCTTGTCAAGACCCTCGCATTTACTTCTCTTACAACCCCATTTATAAATACAGTGGACCCCCGGTTAACGATATTTTTTTTTACTCCAGAAGTATGTTCAGGTGCCAGTACTGACCGAATTTGTTCCCATAAGAAATATTATGAAGTAATTAGTCCATTTCAGACCCCCAAACATACACGTACAAACGCACCTACATAAATACACTTACATAATTGGTCGCATTCGGAGGTAATCGTTATGCGGGGGTCCACTGTATATTAAACAACCACGGTGACATCGCACATCCTTGTCTAAGGCCTACTTTTACTGGGAAATAATTTCCCTCTTTCCTATATACTCTAACTTGAGCCTCACTATCCTCGTAAAAACTCTTCACTGCTTTCAGTAACCTACCTCCTACACCATACACCTGCAACATCTGCCACATTGCCCCCCTATCCACCCTGTCATACACCTTTTCCAAATCCATAAATGCCACAAAGACCTCTTTAGCCTTATCTAAATACTGTTCACTTATATGTTTCACTGTAAACACCTGGTCCACACACCCCCTACCTTTCCTAAAGCCTCCTGGTTCATCTGCTATCCTATTCTCCGTCTTACTCTTAATTCTTTCAATAATAACTCTACCATACACTTTACCAGGTATACTCAACAGACTTATCCCCCTATAATTTTTGCACTCTTTTGTCCCCTTTGCCTTTATACAAAGGAACTATGCATGCTCTCTGCCAATCCCTAGGTACCTTACCCTCTTCCATACATTTATTAAATAATTGCACCAACCACTCCAAAACTATATCCCCACCTGCTTTTAACATTTCTATCTTTATTCCATCAATCCTGGCTCCCTTACCCCCTTTCATTTTACCTACTGCCTCACGAACTTCCCCCACACTCGCAACTGGCTCTTCCTCACTCCTACAAGATGTTATTCCTCCTTGCCCTATACACTAAATCACAGCTTCCCTATCTTCATCAACATTTAACAATTCCTCAAAATATTCCCTCCATCTTCCCAATACCTCTAACTCTCCATTTAATAACTCTCCTCTCCTATTTTTAACTGACAAATCCATTTGTTCTCTAGGCTTCCTTAACTTGTTAATCTCACTCCAAAACTTTTTCTTATTTTCAACAAAATTTGTTGATAACATCTCACCCACTCTCTCATTTGCTCTCTTTTTACATTGCTTCACCACTCTCTTAACCTCTCTCTTTTCTCCATATACTCTTCCCTCCTTGCATCACTTCTACTTTGTAAAAACTTCTCATATGCTAACTTTTTCTCCCTTACTACTCTCTTTACATCATCATTCCACCAATCGCTCCTCTTCCCTCCCGCACCCACTTTCCTGTAACCACAAACTTCTGCTGAACACTCTAACACTACATTTTTAAACCTACCCCATACCTCTTCGACCCCATTGCCTATGCTCTCATTAGCCCATCTATCCTCCAATAGCTGTTTATATCTTTCCCTAACTGCCTCCTCTTTTAGTTTATAAACCTTCACCTCTCTCTTCCCTGATGCTTCTATTCTCCTTGTATCCCATCTACCTTTTACTCTCAGTGTAGCTACAACTAGAAAGTGATCTGATATATCTGTGGCCCCTCTATAAACATGTACATCCTGAAGTCTACTCAACAGTCTTTTATCTACCAATACATAATCCAACAAACTACTGTCATTTCGCCCTACATCATATCTTGTATACTTATTTATCCTCTTTTTCTTAAAATATGTATTACATATAACTAAACCCCTTTCTATACAAAGTTCAATCAAAGGGCTCCCATTATCATTTACACCTGGCACCCCAAACTTACCTACCACACCCTCTCTAAAAGTTTCTCCTACTTTAGCATTCAGGTCCCCTACCACAATTACTCTCTCACTTGGTTCAAAGGCTCCTATACATTCACTTAACATCTCCCAAAATATCTTTCTCTCCTCTGCATTCCTCTCTTCTCCAGGTGCATACACGCTTATTATGACCCACTTCTCGCATCCAACCTTTACTTTAATCCACATAATTCTTGCATTTACACATTCATATTCTCTTTTCTCCTTCCATAACTGATCATTCAACATTACTGCTACCCCTTCCTTTGCTCTAACTCTCTCAGATACTCCAGATTTAATCCCATTTATTTCCCCCCACCGAAACTCCCCTACCCCCTTCAGCTTTGTTTTGCTTAGGGCCAGGACATCCAATTTCTTTTTATAACATCAGCAATCATCCGTTTCTTGTCATATGCACTACATCCACGCACATTCAAGCATCCCAGTTTTATAAAGTTTTTCTTCTTCTCTTTTTTAGTAAATGTCTACAGGAGAAGGGGTTACTAGCCCATTGCTCTCGGCATTTTAGTCGCCTCATACGACACGCATGGCTTATGGAGGAAAGATTCTTTTCCACTTCCCCATGGACAATAGAAGAAATAAAGAAGAACAAGAGCTATGTAGAAAAAGGAGAAAAACCTACACAAATAACCCGCACATAAAAGAGAGAAGCTTACGTTCCAGTCACGGTATTGTGCCTTTTTGTTATTTATTGAGAAAAACCTAGATGTATGTATATATATATATATATATATATATATATATGCATGTGCGTGTCTGTGAAGTGTGACCAAAGTGTAAGTAGGAGTAGCAAGATATCCCTGTTATCTAGCGTGTTTATGAGACAGAAAAAGAAACGAGCAATCCTACCATCATGCAAAACAGTTACAGGTTTCTGTTTCACAGTCATCTGGCAGGACGGTAGTACTTCCCTGGGTGGTTGCTGTCTACCAACCTGTAATGTCACCATGATTGTATAATATATTTATAGATGGGGTTGTAAAAGAAGTAAATGCTAGGGTGTTCAGGAGAGGGATGGGATTAAATTATGGGGAATTAAATACAAAATGGGAAGTGACAGTTACTTTTTGCTGATGATATTGTGCTTATGGGAGATTCTAAAGAAAAACTGCAAAGGTTAGTGGACGAATTTGGGAATGTGTGTAAAGGTAGGAAGTTGAAAGTGAACATAGAAAAGAATAAGGTGATGAGAGTATCAAATGATTTAGATAAAGAAAAATTGGATATCAAATTGGGGAGGAAGAGTATGGAAGAAGTGAATGTTTTCAGATATTTGGGAGTTGACGTGTCAGCGGATGGATTTATGAAGGATGAGGTTAATCATAGAATTGATGAAGGAAAAAAGGTGAGTGGTGCATTGAGGTATATGTGGAGGCAAAAAATGTTATCTATGGAGGCAAAGAAGGGAATGTATGAAAGTATAGTAGTACCAACACTCTTATATGGGTGTGAAGCTTGGGTGGTAAATGCTGCAGCGAGGTGGCGGTTGGAGGCAGTGGAGATGTCCTGTCTAAGGGCAATGTGTGGTGTAAATATTATGCAGAAAATTCAGTGTGTGTAAATTAGGAGAAGGTGTGGAGTTAATAAAAGTATTAGAGAGCTGAAGAGGGTTTGTTGAGGTGGTTTGGTCATTTAGAGAGAATGGATCAAAGTAGAATGACATGGAGAGCGTATAAATCTGTAGGGGAAGGAAGGCGGGGTAGGGGTCATCCTCGAAAAGGTTGGAGGGAGGGGATAAAGGAGGTGTTGTGGGCGAGGGGTTTGGACTTGCAGCAAGCGTGCATGAGCATGTTAGATAGGAGTGAATGGAGACAGATGGTATTTGGGACCTGACGATCTGTTGGAGTGTGAGCAGGGTAATATTTAGTGAAGGGATTCAGGGAAACTGGTTATTTTATATAACCGGACTTTAGCCCTGGAAATGGGAAGTACAATGCCTGCACTCTAAAGGAGGGGTTTGGGATACTGGCAGTTTGGAGAGATATGTTGTGTGTTTTTATACGTATACACTTCTAAACTGTTGTATGTATTCTGGGCACCTCTGCAAAAACAGTGATTATATGTGAGTGAAGTGAAAGTGTTGAATGATGATGAAAAAATTTTCTTTTTGGGGATTTTCTTTCTCTGTGTCACCCTGCCTTGGTGGGAGATGGCCGACTTGTTGGAAAAAAAAAAATACGTATTATGTTCATAATACATATGTAATTGCAATAATAATTATTATTGATGATAATTTAGGGAACTGATGCTCTGTCATTATTATAATAATTTTGTATTTTTATTATTGTTATTTATATTTTTATTATTATTTTTTTTTTTTTATTATTACACTGGCCGATTCCCACCAAGGCAGGGTGGCCCGAAAAAGAAAAACTTTCACCATCATTCACTCCATCACTGTCTTGCCAGAAGGGTGCTTTACACTACAGTTTTTAAACTGCAACATTAACACCCGTCCTTCAGAGTGCAGGCACTGTACTTCCCATCTCCAGGACTCAAGTCCGGCCTGCCGGTTTCCCTGAACCCCTTCATAAATGTTACTTTGCTCACACTCCAACAGCACGTCAAGTATTAAAAACCATTTGTCTCCATTCACTCCTATCAAACACGCTCATGCATACCTGCTGGAAGTCCAAGCCCCTCGCACACAAAACCTCCTTTACCCCCTCCCTCCAACCTTTCCTAGGCCGACCCCTACCCCGCCTTCCTTCCACTACAGACTGATACACTCTTGAAGTCATTCTGTTTCGCTCCATTCTCTCTACATGTCCGAACCACCTCAACAACCCTTCCTCAGCCCTCTGGACAACAGTTTTGGTAATCCCGCACCTCCTCCTAACTTCCAAACTACGAATTCTCTGCATTATATTCACACCACACATTGCCCTCAGACATGACATCTCCACTGCCTCCAGCCTTCTCCTCACTGCAACATTCATCACCCATGCTTCACACCCATATAAGAGCGTTGGTAAAACTATACTCTCATACATTCCCCTCTTTGCCTCCAAGGACAAAGTTCTTTGTCTCCACAGACTCCTAAGTGCACCACTCACTCTTTTTCCCTCATCAATTCTATGATTCACCTCATCTTTCATAGACCCATCCACTGACACATCCACTCCAAAATATCTGAATACATTCACCTCCTCCATACTCTCTCCCTCCAATCTGATATTCAATCTTTCATCACCTAATCTTTTTGTTATCCTCATAACCTTACTCTTTCCTGTATTCAACTTTAATTTTCTTCTTTTGCACACCCTACCAAATTCATCCACCAATCTCTGCAACTTCTCTTCAGAATCTCCCAAGAGCATAGTGTCATCAGCAAAGAGCAGCTGTGACAACTCCCACTTTGTGTGTGATTCTTTATCTTTTAACTCCACGCCTCTTGTCAAGACCCTCGCATTTACTTCTTTTACAACCCCATCTGTAAATATATTAAACAACCACGGTGACATCACACATCCTTGTCTAAGGCCTACTTTTACTGGGAAATAATTTCCCTCTTTCCTACATACTCTAACTTGAGCCTCACTATCCTCGTAAAAACTCTTCACTGCTTTCAGTAACCTACCTCCTACACCATACACTTGCAACATCTGCCACATTGCCCCCCTATCCACCCTGTCATACGCCTTTTCCAAATCCATAAATGCCACAAAGACCTCTTTAGCCTTATCTAAATACTGTTCACTTATATGTTTCACTGTAAACACCTGGTCCACACACCCCCTACCTTTCCTAAAGCCTTCTTGTTCATCTGCTATCCTATTCTCCGTCTTACTCTTAATTCTTTCAATAATAACTCTACCATACACTTTACCAGGTATACTCAGCAGACTTATCCCCCTATAATTTTTGCACTCTCTTTTATCCCCTTTGCCTTTATACAAAGGAACTATGCATGCTCTCTGCCAATCCCTAGGTACTTTACCCTCTTCCATACATTTATTAAATAATTGCACCAACCACTCCAAAACTATATCCCCACCTGCTTTTAACATTTCTATCTTTATCCCATCAATCCCGGCTGCCTTACCCCCTTTCATTTTACCTACTGCCTCACGAACTTCCCCCACACTCACAACTGGCTCTTCCTCACTCCTACAAGATGTTATTCCTCCTTGCCCTATACACGAAATCAAAGCTTCCCTATCTTCATCAACATTTAACAATTCCTCAAAATATTCCCTCCATCTTCCCAATACCTCTAACTCTCCATTTAATAACTCTCCTCTCCTATTTTTAACTGACAAATCCATTTGTTCTCTAGGCTTTCTTAACTTGTTAATCTCACTCCAAAACTTTTTCTTATTTTCAACAAAATTTGTTGATAACATCTCACCCACTCTCTCATTTGCTCTCTTTTTACATTGCTTCACCACTCTCTTAACCTCTCTCTTTTTCTCCATATACTCTTCCCTCCTTGCATCACTTCTACTTTGTAAAAACTTCTCATATGCTAACTTTTTCTCCCTTACTACTCTCTTTACATCATCATAACACCAATCGCTCCTCTTCCCTCCCGCACCCACTTTCCTGTAACCACAAACTTCTGCTGAACACTCTAACACTACATTTTTAAACCTACCCCATACCTCTTCGACCCCATTGCCTATGCTCTCATTAGCCCATCTATCCTGCAATAGCTGTTTATATCTTGTTAGGTAAGACACATATGCAACAGTTAGGTATCTTTATTTCGAAACGTTTCGCCTACACAGTAGGCTTCTTCAGTCGAGTACAGAAAAGTTGATAGAAGCAGAAGATACTTGAAGACGATGTAATCAGTCCATCACCCTTAAAGTTTTGAGGTGGTCAGTCCCTCAGTCTGGAGAAGAGCATTGTTCCGTTGTTTCAGACAACAGAACAATGCTCTTCTCCAGACTGAGGGACTGACCACCTCAAAACTTTAAGGGTGATGGACTGATTACATCGTCTTCAAGTATCTTCTGCTTCTATCAACTTTTCTGTACTCGACTGAAGAAGCCTACTGTGTAGGCGAAACGTTTCGAAATAAAGATGCCTAACTGTTGCATATGTGTCTTACCTAACAATCTGTCGGTATTTTATACCATTTTAATGTTTATATCTTACCCTAACTGGCTCCTCTTTTAGTTTATAAACCTTCACCTCTCTCTTCCCTGATGCTTCTATTCTCCTTGTATCCAATCTACCTTTTACTCTCAGTGTAGCTACAACTAGAAAGTTATCTGATATATCTGTGGCCCCTCTATAAACATGTACATCCTGAAGTCTACTCAACAGTCTTTTATCTACCAATACATAATCCAACAAACTACTGTCATTTCACCCTACATCATAGCTTGTATACTTATTTATCCTCTTTTTCTTAAAATATGTATTACCTATAACTAAACCCCTTTCTATACAAAGTTCAATCAAAGGGCTCCCATTATCATTTACACCTGGCACCCCAAACTTACCTACCACACCCTCTCTAAAAGTTTCTCCTACTTTAGCATTCAGGTCCCCTACCACAATTACTCTCTCACTTGGTTCAAAGGCTCCTATACATTCACTTAACATCTCCCAAAATCTCTCTCTCCTCTCTGCATTCCTCTCTTCTCCAGGTGCATACACGCTTATTATGACCCACTTCTCGCATCCAACCTTTACTTTAATCCACATAATTCTTGAATTTACACATTCATATTCTCTTTTCTCCTTCCATAACTGATCATTTAACATTACTGCTACCCCTTCCTTTGCTCTAACTCTCTCAGATACTCCAGATTTAATCCCATTTATTTCCCCCCACCGAAACTCCCCTACCCCCTTCAGCTTTGTTTCGCTTAGGGCCAGGACATCCAACTTCTTTTCATTCATAACATCAGCAATCATCTGTTTCTTGTCATCCGCACTACATCCACGCACATTTAAGCATCCCAGTTTTATAAAGTTTTTCTTCTTCTCTTTTTTAGTAAGTGTCTACAGGAGAAG
The DNA here is from genome assembly GCF_038502225.1 of Cherax quadricarinatus. Lineage (NCBI taxonomy): Eukaryota > Metazoa > Arthropoda > Malacostraca > Decapoda > Parastacidae > Cherax > Cherax quadricarinatus. The sequence continues at coordinate 1,708,518 of NC_091336.1, forward strand.
GGGTTACTAGCCCATTGCTCCCGGCATTTTAGTCGCCTCATACGACACGCATGGCTTACGGAGGAAAGATTCTTTTCCACTTCCCCATGGAACTAGAGTACATATCCAATTCCCTAGATCGAGAGCCCCTTACCAGCATTAAGGAACCTTGACGCTGGTGAGGGGCTTTAGTTCCCTAAATTATTATCAATAATAATAATAATTTTTACAATAACTATAAAGCTTCAGTTCCCTAAATTAATAATAATAATACATTATTATAACAGCTTCAAAATGAAACCAACTCAGTGCACTGTTTACCTAGCTGTGGGAGCAGCTCTCTCCTGCTTTGCTTACATTTTTGACAGTCATTTGGCTAAATTTCCCTTTTCTAACCATGAGTCCTAAGAAATCATGTGTAAAGGGCAGTGCTGAGAAGAAAGAGTATGATTTCCATTTTTATTATTACAGCGGACCCTTGACCAACACTGGCATCGTCTAACAAAAATCATCTAATGATGCAGTTCTGCATAAAAATATTGGCTCGACCAACGGTGAAAAACTAGGGTAACAACATTCGTCCCGAATGCGTCGGCTGTTCGTCCAGCCTGAGTGCCTCAGCTGCCCTGCCTTCAGCTAGTGTGCCTTTGTTTACAAGCCAGGGCGGGCAGTTCTACGCATACATGCAGTATAATTTGTATTATTCCATTGTTTTTAGTACTTGTAACTGCTAAATAAGCCACCAAGGGCCCAAAGAAAGCTTCTAGTGCCATCCCTGTGGTAAAAAGGGTGAGAAATACTATCGAAATACTATCATACCACGGTCAGCTGTTGCTGCTGTACCATGGTCTGCTGTTGCTGCACCACCATCAGTTGCTGCTATACCATGGTCTGCTGTTGCTGCACCACCGTCAGTTGCTGCTGTACCATGGTCTGCTGTTGCACCACCACCATCAGCTGCTGCTGCACCACCACCATCAGCTGCTGCTGCACCACCACCATCAGCTGCTGCTGCACCACCACCATCAGCTGCTGCTGCACCACCACCATCAGCTGCTGCTGCACCACCATCAGCTGCTGCTGCAATACCATCAGCTGCTGCTGCAATACCATCAGCTGCTGCTGCACCACCATCAGATGCTGCTGCACCACAGTCAGCTGCTGCTGCTGCTGCTGCACCACAGTCAGCTGCTGCTGCTGCTGCACCACCATCGAAAATGTGGAGAGAGTGGTGTTGGTGTAGCTTAACGAGAAACAATTACCAAGAAACAACTAACCCCAGAGGGTTAGCCACCCAGGATAACCCCAAGAAAGCCAGTGCATCATCGAAGACTGTCTAACTTAGTTCCATTGGGGTCCTTAATCATGTCCCCCAGGATGTGACCCACGCCAGTCGACTAACCCCCAGGTGAACAGGAAAAAATGCCTGGAACTAGTGCTCGTATTGGTGAATTTAAGGCCAGCAAAGGTTGGTTTGAGAGATTTAAGAATCGTAGTGGCATACAGTGTGATAAGGCATGGCAAAGCTGAAAAATTTAAACCCCAACAAGTGTTCAGTTGTGACGAAACAGACCTGTTCTGGAAGAAAATGCCAAACAGGATCTCATGTTTTCTTGTAATGCTAGTGGGGATTGCAAAGTGAAGTCTTTACTCAGGTATCACTCTGAAAATCGCAAAGTGTTCAGGAAAGTGTCTCATCACTCATCAGTACTCTTCAATAAAAGTGTCATTTTAGCATTTATGTAGTTATTGTGCATGTCTCATTGTTTTCTTTGTAGAGAAATGTATATTTTATGAAAAAGTTATTTATTTTTTAATACTTTTGGCTGTCTGGAGTGGATTAATTGGATTTCCATTATTTTTTATTGGGAAAATTAATCGGCTAGCGATAAATTCGGCTAAGGACAAGCTCTCTGGAACGGATTAATATTGTTGGTCAAGGGTCCACTGTATTATTTTATTATTATTATTAATTTAGGGAACTAGAGCTCATATCCAATTCCCTAGATCAAGAGCCCCTCACCAGCATCAAGGAACCTTGATGCTGGTGAGGGGCTTCAGTTCCCTAAATTATCAACAATAATAATACAGTGGACCCCCGGTTAACGATTTTAATCCGTGCAAGAGGGGTAATTGTTATGCGAAATAATCGCTATGTGAATGAATTTTCCCCATAAGAAATAATGGAAATCAAATTAATCCGTGCAAGACACCCAAAAGTATGAAAAAAAAAATTTTACCACATGAAATATACATTTTCCCACACACAAAGAGAAGGATACATGCACAATAGTAGAGTAGTACATGCACAGTATATATTGTGCATGTACTAGTCTACTAAATGAAGAATAAATGACACTTACCTTTATTGAAGATGCAGCAATGACTGATGAGACACTGTGTCCTGGGAGTGCCTTTTCCTCCTGAGTACTGTAGGTCCTGTTTGGCATTTTCTTCCAGAACAGGCCTTATCACACTGTGTATGCCACTACGATTCTTAAATCTCTCAAACCAACCTTTGCTGGCTTTAAATTCACCAATATGAGCACTAGTTCCAGGCATTTTTCCCTGTTCACCTGGGTGTTAGTCGACTTGTGTGGGTTGCATCCTGGGAGACAAGATTAAGGACCCCAATGGAAATAAGTTAGACAGTCTTCGATGACACTGACTTTTTTGGGTTATCCTGGGTGGCAAATCCTCTGGGGTTAATTGTTTCTTGGTATTCTCAATAAGCCACACCAACAACGGTGCTACAGCAACAGCAGCAGCAGCTGACAGTGCAGCAGCAGCAGCAGCAGCTGTACCACCAATAGTAGCGATGGTTGATTGGGGTTTATTATACAACCTGGCCAGCTCGGAGACATGCACTCCACTTTCATACTTATCAATGATCTTTTTCTTCATCTCTATTGTAATTCTCACCCTTATTGCTGTAGGGTTGGCACTAGAAGCTTTCTTGGGGCCCATGGTCACTTATTTTCCAGAAAAAGCACCGAAAACACTGTAATAATACGAAATATTCCGATTGTATGCTTGGATGTTACCGCGGAGGCTGGCTGGTAAACAATGCCACCAGCGGAACATGCGAGCATGGCTCAGGCCGCACATTGGACGCGTCTTGGACGAAAATCGGTAAGCGGGTTTTTAAGCGGTATGCGAGGCAAAATTTTTGCAATTAAAGTAAGCGGTATGCGAAATAATCGCTATGTGATGCCATCGTTATGCGGGGGTCCACTGTACTTTCTTTCTTTCAACACACTGGCCATATCCCACCGAGGCGGGGGTGGCCCAAAGGAAAAAATGAAAGTTGCTCCTTTTACATTTAGTAATATATACAGGAGAAGGGGTTCCTAGCCTCTTGCTCCCGGCATTTTAGTCGCCTCTTACAACATGCATGGTTTATGGAGGAAGAATTCTGTTCCACTTCCCCATGGAGATAGGCAATAAACAAGAACAAGAACTAGAAAGAAAATAGAAGAAAACCCAGAGGGGTATGTATGTATGTGTATATATGCTTGTACATGTATGTGTAGTGTGACCTAAGTGTAAGTAGAAGTAGCAAAATGTACCTGAAACCTTGCATGTTCATGAGACAGAAAAATGGACACCAGCAATCTTACCATCATAATAATAATTACAATAATAATAACTATTACAATAATGATAGAGCTTCAGTTCCCTAAATTAATAATAATAATACATAAAGAGCTTCAGAACAAAGCCAACTCGGTGCACTGACTACCTAGATGTGGGAGCATTTCTCTCCTCCTTTGCTTCCATTTTTGACGGTCATTTGGCCAAATTTTGCTTTTCTAACCATGGGTCTTAAGAAAGTAAGTGTAAAGGACAGTGCCGAGAAGAAAAGGAGGATGATTTCCATGGAATTAAAGCATGAAATCATAGATAAACAGGAAAGGTGTCCAGGTTTTGGGTTGAGTGGACAGTGGGGGGGAGCTGGCTCGTAACTCAAATGTTGGCTCGTAACTCGGAGCAAAAAATCGACCAATCGATGGCTCGTTTCTCAAAAAACTTGTACGTTGGGGACACTCATAAGTCGAGGTTCCACTATATTAGGTTAAATCTGCCCAAAATGCTTCAGCATGATAGTGGCTTTCTTTGTACCAATGTAGAAGCACATTGTAGCCTTAGCCAAGAAATAAATTTTTTATTATTATTTTATTTATCATTCGCACTGCAGCTTTTTGTTGGGCTTTAGGCAATTTGTTGTTGTGGAACCCCAGTCACAAATAGCATAGGTGAGGTGAATGGTGAATGTGTTTCCTTCTTTGGGTCATGGTGCCTTGGTAGGAAATGACCATTGTATTTAAAAAATAAATTGCTTTGTCACTTTACATCCTTTACACTATGGTAATTATTCTAACAGGTGGAAGGAACTGACCAATCTGAATTCAGCACAAGCATTTTGTGAAGAAGTTGGCTTTCCATGCCTGGTGAGGCCATCGTATGTGCTGTCTGGGGCAGCCATGAACGTAGCTCACTCACACCAAGACTTGGAGACTTACCTCAATCAGGCAGCGGCTGTTTCAAAGGAACATCCTGTTGTTATTTCAAAATTCATCTTGGAAGCCAAGGTATGTAACATTTGACTGATGACAAAGTTTGCAAAAGTTGGCCAAGTTAAGAACATAAGAACATAAGAACGAAGGAACACTGCAGAAGGCCTACTGGCCCATGCGAGGCAGGTCCAAGTCTCCTACCGGCTTAAGCCAATGCACCCAACCTAGTCAGGTCAGGTCACATTGACTTAAGGGAGGAACACGGCAACCGACCTGGTAGCACAAGCTATCAGGTCAACTCACACCCACCCACATCCACTCACGTATTTATCCAACCTATTTTTAAAGCTACACAACGTTCTGGCCTCTATGACTGTACTCGGGAGTTTGTTCCACTCATCCACAACTCTATTACCAAACCAGTACTTTCCTATATCCTTCCTGAATCTGAATTTTTCCAACTTAAAACCATTGCTGCGAGTCCTGTCTAGGCTAGATATTTTCAGCACACTAATTACATCCCCTTTATTTATTCCTGTCTTCCATTTATACACCTCAATCATATCCCCCATAATTCTACGTCTTTCTAGAGAGTGCAGATTCAGGGCCCTTAGTCTATCCTCATAGGGAAGGTTTCTGATACATGGGATCAACTTTGTCATCCTCCTTTGTACATTTTCCAGAGAATTTATATCCATTCTGTAATACGGTGACCAAAACTGTGCAGCATAATCTAAATGAGGCCTAGCCAAGGATGTATAGAGTTGAAGAGCAACCTGAGGACTCCTATTATTTATGCTTCTTGATATGAAGCCAAGGATTCTATTAGCTTTATTGCGAACACTTATGCACTGTTGTCTTGGTTTCAGATTACTGCTAACCAGAACTCCTAAATCTTTTTTGCAATCCGTAATATTAAGATCTACATTATTTAGTTTATATGTGGCATGGTTATTGTCCTGTCCAACATTTAGAACTTTGCATTTGTCTATATTAAACTGCATCTGCCACTTCTCCGACCACTGCATCAGTCTATTCAAATCTTCCTGGAGTGCTCGAATGTCCTCGTCAGAATGAATTCGACGGCCTATTTTGGTGTCATCGGCAAACTTGCCGATGTCGCTCTTTATGCCCTCATCTATGTCGTTTATGTGGATTGTGAACAGCAGGGGGCCCAACACTGACCCCTGTGGAACACCGCTTGTGATGCTTCCCCACTCTGATTTCTCCCCATTTATGCAAACTCTCTGCTGCCTATTTGTCAACCATGCCTCTATCCAGGAAAAAATTTCTCCTCCTATTCCATGTGCTTTAATTTTCCTCAATAGTCTCTGATGTGGGACCCTGTCAAAAGCCTTACTGAAGTCCATATACACAATATCATATTCATTACCATGATCTACCTCCTCAAATACCTTAGTGAAAAAAGTTAATAAATTCGTAAGGCAGGAACGCCCCTTTGTAAAACCATGCTGAGATTCGTTGATTAATTTATGCTTTTCAAGGTGGCTACGAACTGCCTCGGCAATTATTGATTCCATAAATTTTCCCACTGTGGAGGTTAGGCTTATTGGTCTATAGTTCGAAGCTAAGGACCTATCACCTGTTTTGAAAATAGGTATCACATTTGCCATTTTCCACTTATCAGGCACTATGCCAGTTTGTAGTGATATGTTGAAAAGATAAGCCAAAGGTGTGCTAAGCTCCTCTTTACATTCCTTTAGAACCCTTGCATACAGTTCATCAGGGCCTGGGGATTTGTGAGGTTTTAATTTATCTATTTGCCTAAGGACCATGTCACTTGTGACCCTAATCGTGCACAGTTTATTATCGTCCTGTTCTACATAATTTATCATTACTGGAATATCGCTGGTATCCTCCTGTGTAAAAACTGAGAGGAAGTATGTGTTAAAAATTCTACACATTTCCTTAAAAATATAATGCCAACACTCAGTTTAATGGACTAATAATACAATTACAAATTTATTTCTTTTCTGCCATAAAACAGATAATGTAATTTACATGTTATTAAATATTGTTAGGCACAAAAGAAAGCTGCTGGCATGCAGTGCATTTTGGGCAGACTAATCCTAATGCTTAAATACTACTTAAGAACTAGACAGGTTATTAAGTAGGAGTTTTTAGATGTACAAAAAGAGAGGTAGTAAATTGAACAGTAGTACAACTTGAACCCTTTCAGGGTTTCCGACATACTATCAAATCAAATCAAATCAAATCAAATCAAATCAAATCAAATCAAATCAAATCAAATTTTATTCTCTATAAGGATTACAATATGGGGTTTACTGATTTTAGTTATTGTGTGGTTTACATGTAATAAAATACTAATTACAGAGGGGGCCACTAGAACACCTAGCAAGGCTAGGCATTTCGGGCAAACTTAGATTAATTCTTAACCCTAAATTATTACAAATTGTGGAGTAAGTTGACTAAATACTAAATGACTAAATACTAAGTGACTAAATACTAGTTTGCGAGGTTAGCAATGTGAATGCTTTTGTTTTGGCACAATACATAGTTTCTATATTAGAGTATCACAGGCAAACTTGTGACTAGTTAGGAATCATTATTTTAAGATTAGGATACGTATTACTGCGCTTAGTCAAATGGGTGAGTGAGTGAGTAAGTGTGGACCACCAGGTGGTTTTTATGTAGTTAGTTGATGGGGTGTATCAGGGAGGATAGATGTTTTCTAACAGTAGATTTGAAGGTAATGAATTTGTCTGCAGTTCTAGAGTTTTCAGGTAGGGTGTTCCAGATTTTACGGCCTTTGACATACATTGAATTTTTGTAAAGGTTTAGTCAGACATGGCGAATGTTGTAGAGATGTTTGTATCTGGTGTTATGCCTGTGGGTCCTGTCACAACTATCAAGAAAGCATTTTAGGTCAAGGTTAATATTGGAATTTAAGGTCCTGTATATGTAGATTGCACAGTAGTAAGTGTGGATGTTCTGAACAGGGAGTAAGTTTAGATCTATGAAGAGTGCGGGGATGTGTTGCCATGGATGGGATTTAGTGATTATTCTTACTGCAGCTTTTTGTTGAGTTATTATTGGCTTTAGGTGTATTGCTGCAGTTGATCCCCAAGCACAAATAGCATAGGTGAGGTATGGATAAAAGATCGAATGATATAGCGTGAGAAGGGCATTTTGTGGTACGTAGTATGGTATCTTGGAGAGAATCCCAACTGTTTTGGATACTTTTTTTGATATGTGTTGGATATGGGTGCAGAAAATCAGGTTGTTGTCGAGTTATAGGCCTAGGAGTTTGCCCTCATTATGTCTGGCAATTAGAGTGCTGTCAATCTTAATGTTTAGTTGTGCAGCACCTGCTCTGCTACCAAACATAATATAGTAGGTTTTGTCAGTGTTAAGTGTAAGTTTATTGGCTGTCATCCAAGTTGATATTTTGAGCAGCTCCTCGTTAACAATGGTGTTGAGGGTGGCAAGTTTAGGGTGATAGATGACATAAGTCGTGTCGTCAGCAAAGAGAATGGGTTTCAGGTGTTGGGATACGTTTGGAAGATCATTGATGTAAATGAGGAAGAGCAGGTGTCCAAGGACACTTTCCTGTGGAACTCCTGTATCAAGTGGCTGTGTTGATGATGCTGTGTCTTTAATGGTGACATACTGATACCTATTAGTAAGGTAGGATTTGAAATATGCAAGCGCATGGCCTCTTATACCATAATGGTCAAGTTTGTGGAGTAGGATGCCGTGGTCTACTGTGTCAAAAGCTTTTCTTAGGTCAAAAATTCCTAGTGTATATTCCTTATTTTCCAATGCTGTGTAAAGCAGGTCTAGCATTTTTATAATTGCATCATTAGTGCTTTTATTTTTCCTGAAACCAAATTGGCAGGGGTTAGGTATGTTTTGTGCCATTATAAATGAATACAGTCTCCTGTGCACAAGTTTCTCGAAGATTTTGGATAGCAATGGTAAGTTTGATATTGGCCTATAGTTGTTTTCATCTGTAGGGTCACCACCTTTATGTATTGGCATAACTCTTGCTGTCTTGAGTAGTTTCGGGAAGGTGCTAGTTTCTAGTGACTTGTTAAAAAGTAATGAAATAGCATGCGAGAGGACATGAGCTGCTCGCTTGTACAATAATGGTGGGACATGAGACAGGTTCCCTGAGTTATTTTTAAGTGACTTTATAATCTCAGTGACTTCGATGGGCTCAGTTGGTACAAGATAGAAGGAATTTGGGAAATTCCCATCTAGATAGTCCCCAGCGTGGGCATTGGTATGTGGGATTTTACTGGCAAGATTAGATCCTATAGTTGAGAAGAAGTCGTTTATCTTGATCGCTGTTTCAGTGGGATGCAGTGGTGTTTCGTTAGGTTTAGTTAGGACAATATTCTTGGTTTTTTTCAGTTTGTGGGTGCCCAGAATCTGAGTGTGTTTTCCAGGTCAGTGAATCTGCTGGAGTAGTACAGTTGTTTGGCTTTCTTTATTACTTTGGTGAGAACTGATGAATAGCATTTGAGAATATCTTTGTGTATTAAGCCCTGTCTATATTGCTTTTCATATTGGTGTTTCTTATCAATGGATTTCAGAATGCTGCTGGTTAGCCATGGGCAACTGAGCAGTTTATTCGTGATCTGTTTCGTTTTTATAGGACAATGTTTGTTGTATAGTCTAAGTAATTTGTTAAGAAAAATGTCTGTCCAATCGTCAATACCATTGGCCTTGGAGAATTCTGTAGGCCAGTCAACAGTCTCTAGGTCTGCTGTGAACTTCCTTATTAAGGCCTCATCATCGAGTCTGAATGAAACTTGGTTGTATTCTAGTGGTGGTTTACTAATGTTTGTTAAGAGGAAGGTAGGGTAGTGGTCTGTAGTGCTGTCTGTGATTATCCCTGATTTAAGGGGGGCTAGTATATTGGTCCATATGTGGTCTATTATGGTTGCACTTGTCTCAGTGAGCCTGGTTGGTTTAGTTATTGTTGGTATGAGAAGTGTGTTGTTCATATTGTTGATGAAATCAGTTACAGGCTGATCATCTAGTAGGCCAAGGTTGATGTTGAAGTCTCCAGCTAAGAGAAGGTGGTGCTTGTTTATTTGTCTGTTTGTTATTAGTGCCTTTAATTTTTCACTGAAATTTGGGATGTTTGTGTGGGGTATCCGGTAAATGGCACCGATTGTTATAGGCGTCTTAAGGTTTTTTACAGTAAAATTAGCAAAAATGTATTCCCCATATTCATCACTAAAGCAAGTGGTGCTAATACAAGATAGTTGGTTAGAGTAATAGATTGCAATGCCACCCACAACTTGGTATGGTCTGCAGTTGTGGATTGCTGTGTATCCTGGTAGAGGGTAGATATCTATTGTGTCCTGCTTAAGCCAGGTCTCAGTAAGAATAATGCAGGAGAAGGGTGTCTTTAGTGATTCAAGGAGTGCCAGGAGGTCATCATAGTGTTTGCTTAAGGACCTGATGTTGTAGTTAAGAACTGATAGACTTTTTGCACTGCTTAGGATAGTGCTGGCTTGTGATGCTGTGTAATAAAGGCAGTCACTTTCCAGTAGGTTTTGATTGGGTGTTAGATTATGGAGGTTTATATCAGGGTCGACGTGATCATTCATCTTTTAGGTTTAAATTGTGGTTATTTATATCCTGAATTGTGTTGAGTTCTAATACTGATAGCTGTAGTAGTGGGAAGTTTGGACAAATATATAGCTAAAGCACTTTGGTCATATAGAGTATAGTCACTAATAAACATAATGAAGTTGATGTTGTCTAAGTGTTGTGCCAGAATGAGCTAAAGTACAACTAAGTATAAACTAAAAATATAAAAATACAAATTAAAAGTAGCACCAGACTCTCACTTGTAATTGCACTAAGGTCTAATATAATGAATTTGGTGTTGTCTATGCATTGAGCTAGAATGAGCTAAAGTACAACTGGGTTTAATCTAATAATATAAAAAATACTAGTTTAAAATGGCACAAGACTCGCACTTGTAATTACACTAAGGTCTAATGTAAGTTGTTAACAAGAACTGGAGTATAACTAAATTTAAATTGACAAGACAAAATACACAAGTTAAGGTAGCAAAAGAAAATAAAAAATAATAAAAAAAAATAAAAATGGCAATGACTTCGTTATAATATGGTGGTAAGATGGTACGCAAGATAATATTAAAGTTGGAGTTGAATATACAAGCTTAAAAATTGGTAACAAAAGGTTAAGAAAAGTAAAATAAAGTTGGGTAATAAAGTCTACAATAGAATAGGGCAATAATAAAAAAGTATATAATAAAATTGGGTAATAAACTTTACAGATAAAAAGGGCAATATTAAAAAGTTTAAAATAGATTGGGCAATAAAGTATTGGTATAATTGGGCAAGTATAAGATTGGGTAATTAACTCAAGATTAGAATAGTGCAATAATTACCTGAAAAGTTTACGATAAAGTTGTGCACTAAAATATAAAATAAAAATAAGCAATAATAAAAAGTTTACAATAAGGTTGGTCACTATAGTTTAAAATTGGGTATTAATAGAGATTTTAAAATAAAATTGGGCAATAAAGTATTTTTTTAAAGTGAGGTAAAATAACTGAGGACAAGCTATGGTTAGTTTCAATTAAAATAAGATAGAACAATGAAGTGGTAAGAAGTAAAATAGGAGAGATTCTGTAGATATTAAACACAATTAAGACTATGAAGTAGAATGGTCATTGAATACAACAGTGACATTCAAAAGTAGTTGGAGTATTGGAAATTTTTGGGGGGAAACAAAATTTATGGCAGTATAACACTAATGGTGGACAGTGTGTATTATCTGCACCTTACTCTGATTCTGTTAGTCCAGTCTCACTTAGGAAAGTTTTAAGGTCATGTTCTGTAGAGATGAAGTATCTCTTCCCAGTGGGCTGTTTCCTAACTGCGATTTTTCCATCCTTCACTAAGCACTGGTGGATTTTTTGGGCATAGCATAATTTTCTTAGCCGATAAAGGAGGTTTTGTCTTGTTTTGGTAAGGCACTCGTTGATGTAAACATCAGTTTTCATAGAAATGGATTTTAGTAGGTTGTTTCTTTGTAGGCTAGTTTGGAATTTTAACAGCACTGTTTTTTACCTGTTTGGTAGCCCATAAGTATGCAATCCTTTAGGTCATCACTATGTATGTTAAGGCGAAGGTGGTCCTTGATAAGCTGTAGGGTGGTCTCCATGCAGGTTTCTTGGGTGACTGTGGGTGGGAGATGTTTGCTGTAAACTACAACAGTGTCGGATAGCTGTTGTTGGTCATTATGGTGTTGGAAGTTGGTTATGACATTGGCAAGTTTTTGGTCCACTCTTGATCTTTCCTCTATAATGTTGGTAGTAAGTAGGGTGAGTTGGTCTTTTAGAGTATTGATGGTGTCTACGGACTGGGTGTGGGTGTTGCTTTGTTGTTCCAGAGTGTCTAGTTTATGTTCTAGAGCGGTGATCTTGCTGAGGTACTGTGCATTGGAAGCTTTTAGTTCCTGCATTTCCTTGGTTAGTTTGGTGATTGTGGTTCTGAATCGTAAGGAGTTCAGCTATTTCTGGGTCGGTAATCTTCTTAACATCAAATCCAAGGAAGGAGTTATCTTGGACTGTGGTGGCGGCCATGTTTGTTGCTGTCTGTCGTGTGTTGTGGTGGTGCTGGTGGGTGATGAGGGTTGTCCTGGCTGGCAGTATGAGAAGTTTTCCTCATGATATTACTGGTCTCACCTTTGATGTTAGGGGTCCTTAGTTGGTTACCGGATCTTCTTTTAATGCTCTAACCCTTGTCCATTGACTGCAGCTTTGGATGAATAGTAGGCGATGAGTGATGGGTGAATGTTGTGGGGTATCACTTCGGTGGCAGCTGGGCAGGAGGTGGTAATATGAGTCCTATTACAGTGGACCCTCGCCTAACGCTATTAATCCATTCCTGAGAGCTCAACATTAGGCGAAATTATTGTTAGGCGAATTAATTTTCCCCCATAAGAAATAATGGAAATCAAATTAATCCGTTCCTGACACCCCAAAGTATGAACAAAAAAAAATTTTTACCACATGAAATATTAATTTTAATACACACAAACTGAAGGAGACATGCACAGTTACATGACACCTTTATTGAAGATCTGGTGATGATTGATGGGATGGGAGGAGGGGAGAGTGTTGGTGTTAGTGTTTAGAAGTGGAATTCCCTTCCATTAGGACTTGAGGTGGCAAGTCCTTTTCCGGGGTTACTTCCCTTCTTATTTTAATGCCACTAGGACCAGCTTGAGTCACTGGACCTCTGTCGCACAGCATATCTGTCCATAGAGGCCTGTACATCCCGTTCCTTTATGACATTCCTAACGTGTTTCACAACATTGTCAGTGTACAGGTTGCCAACACGGCTTACAATAGCTGTGTGAGGGTGATTTTCATCAAAAATAATTTGCACTTTAAGCCACATTGCACACATTTCCTTAATCTTTGAAGTAGGCAACTTCCTCAATTTCTCTATCCCCTCCTCCGGAGCAGTTTCCTCAGGTGTGGCCTCTTGCTGTTGAAGATGATCTAGCAGCTCATCAGTGGTTAGTTCTTCATTGTCCTCCTCCACCAACTCTTCCACATCCTCCCCACTAACCTCCAAACCCAAGGACTTCCATAATGCCACAGTGGATTCCTCAACTTGCATAGGATTCCCAGGGTTAGCCTCAATCCCTTCAAAATCCCTTTTGTCTACACATTCTGGCCACAGTTTCTTCCAAGCAAAGTTCAAGGTCCTCTTAGTCACTTCCTCCCAAGCCTTACCTATAATGTTTACACAATTGAGGATGCTAGTGTGATCTCTCCAAAACTGTTTATTTATTTATTTATTTATTTATTTATAGTAGTAGGTTGGTAGACAGCAACCACCCAGGGAGGTACTACCATCCTGCCAAGTGAGTTTAAAACGAAAGCCTGTAATTGTTTTACATGATGGTAGGATTGCTGGTGTCTTTTGTTTCTCATAAATATGCAAGATTACAGGTATGTCTTGCTACTTCTACTTACACTTAGGTCACACTACACATACATGTACACGTTTATTTATACACTCATCTGAGTTTTCTTTGATTTTATCTTAATAGTTCTTGGTCTTATTACTTTTCCTTTTATATCCATGGGGAAGTGGAATAAGAATCTTTCCTCCGTAAGCCATGCATGTTGTAAAAGTCGACTAAAATGCCGGGAACAATTGGCTAGTAACCCCTTTTCCTGTAAAGATTACTAAAAAGAATAAGAAGAAAATTGTCAAAGTGGAAGTCTAAATGTGCGTGGATGTTGTGCAAATGATAAGAAAGAGATGATTGTGGATGTTATGAATGAGAAGAAGCTGGATGTCCTGGCTTTAAGTGAAACAAAGCTGAAGGGGGTGGGAGAGTTTCAATGGAGAGGAATAAATGGGATTAGGTCAGGGGTTTCAAATAGAGTTAGAACTAAAGAAGGAGTAGCAATAATGTTGAAGGATAAGCTATGGCAGGAAAAGAGGGATTATAAATGTATTAATTCAAGGATTATATGGAGTAAAATAAAGGTTGGATGTGAAAAGTGGGTTATAGTAAGCGTGTATGCACCTGGAGAAGAGAGAAGTGTAGAGGAGAGAGAGAGATTTTGGGAAATGTTGAGTGAATGTGTGGGGAGTTTTGAATCAAGTGTGAGAGTAATGGTGGTTGGGGATTTCAATGCTAAAGTGGGTAAAAATGTTATAGAGGGAGTAGTAGGTAAATTTGGGGTGCCAGGGGTAAATGAAAATGGGGAGCCTTTAATTGAGCTATGTGTAGAAAGAGATTTGGTAATAAGTAATACATATTTTATGAAAAAGAGGATAAATAAATATACAAGGTATAATGTAGCATGTAATGAAAGTAGTTTGTTAGATTATGTATTGGTGGATAAAAGGTTGATGGGTAGGCTCCAGGATGTACATGTTTATAGAGGGGCAACTGATATATCGGATCATTATTTAGTTGTAGCTACAGTTAGAGTAAGAGGTAGATGGGAAAAGAGGAAGGTGGCAACAAGAAGTAAGAGGGAGGTGAAAGTGTATAAACTAAGGGAGGAGGAAGTTCGGGTGAGATATAAGCGACTATTGGCAGAAAGGTGGGCTAGTGCAAAGATGAGTAGTGGGGGGGTTGAAGAGGGTTGGAATAGTTTTAAAAATGCAGTATTAGAATGTGGGGCAGAAATTTGTGGTTATAGGAGGATAGGGGCAGGAGGAAAGAGGAGTGATTGGTGGAAGGATGAAGTAAAGGGTGTGATAAAAGAGAAAAAGGTAGCTTATGAGAGGTTTTTACAAAGCATAAGTGTTATAAGAAGAGCAGAGTATATGGAGAGTAAAAGAAAGGTGAAGAGAGTGGTGAGAGAGTGCAAAAGGAGAGCAGATGATAGTGGGAGAGGCACTGTCAAAAAATTTTAATGAAAATATGAAAAAATTTTGGAGTGAGTTAAATAAGTTAAGAAAGCCTAGGGAAAGTATGGATTTGTCAGTTAAAAACAGAGTAGGGGAGTTAGTAGATGGGGAGATGGAGGTATTAGGTAGATGGCGAGAATATTTTTAGGAACTTTTAAATGTTAAGGAAGAAAGGGAGGCGGTAATTTCATGCACTGGTCAGGTAGGTATTCCATATTTTAGGAGTGAAGAAGAGCAGAATGTAAGTGTGGGGGAGGTACGTGAGGCATTACGTAGAATGAAAGGGGGTAAAGCAGCTGGAACTGACGGGAACATGACAGAGATGTTAAAAGCAGGGGGGGGATATAGTGTTGGAGTGGTTGGAACTTTTGTTTAATAAATGTATGAAAGAGGGGAAAGTACTTAGGGATTGGCAGAGAGCATGTATAGTCCCTTTATATAAAGGGAAAAGGGACAAAAGAGATTGTAAAAATTATGGAGGAATAAGTTTACTGAGTATACCAGGAAAAGTGTACGGTAGAGTTATAATTGAAAGAATTAGAGGTAAGACAGAATGTAGGATTGCAGATGAGCAAGGAGGTTTCAGAGTGGGTAGGGGATGTGTAGATCAAGTGTTTACATTGAAGCATATATGTGAACAGTATTTAGATAAAGGTAGGGAAGTTTTTATTGCATTTATGGATTTAGAAAAGGCGTATGATAGTGGATAGAGGAGCAATGTGGCAGATGTTGCAAGTATATGGAATAGGTGGTAAGTTACTAAATGCTGTAAAGAGTTTTTATGAGGATAGTGAGGCTCAGGTTAGGGTGTGTAGAAGAGAGGGAGACTACTTCCCGGTAAAAGTAGGTCTTAGACAGGGATGTGTAATGTCTCAATGGTTGTTTAATATATTTATAGATGGGGTTGTAAAAGAAGTAAATGCTAGGGTGTTCGGGAGAGGGGTGGGATTAAATTATGGGGAATCAAATTCAAAATGGGAATTGACACAGTTACTTTTTGCTGATGATACTGTGCTTATGGGAGATTCTAAAGAAAAATTGCAAAGGTTAGTGGATGAGTTTGGGAATGTGTGTAAATGTAGAAAGTTGAAAGTGAACATAGAAAAGAGTAAGGTGATGAGAGTATCAAATGATTTAGATAAAGAAAAATTGGATATCAAATTTGGGAGGAGGAGTATGGAAGAAGTGAATGTTTTCAGATACTTGGGAGTTGACGTGTCGGCAGATGGATTTATGAAAGATGAGGTTAATCATAGAATTGATGAAGGAAAAAAGGCGAGTGGTGCTTTGAGGTATATGTGGAGTCAAAAAACGTTATCTATGGAGGCAAAGAAGGGAATGTATGAAAGTATAGTAGTACCAACACTCTTATATGGGTGTGAAGCTTGGGTGGTAAATGCAGCAGCAAGGAGACGGTTGGAGGCAGTGGCGATGTCCTGTCTAAGGGCAATGTGTGGTGTAAATATTATGCAGAAAATTCAGAGTGTGGAAATTAGGAAAAGGTGTGGAGTTAATAAAAGTATTAGTCAGAGGGCAGAAGAGGAGTTGTTGAGGTGGTTTGGTCAATTGGAGAGAATGGATCAACATAGAATGACATGGAAAGCATATAAATCTATAGGAGAAAGAAGGCGGGGTAGGGGTTGTCCTCGAAAGAGTTGGAGGGGGTAAAGGAGGTTTTATGGGCGAGGGGTTTGGACTTCCAGCAAGCGTACGTGAGCATGTTTAATAGGAGTGAATGGAGATGAATGGTACTTGGGACCTGACGATCTGTTGGAGTGTGAGCAGGGTAATATTTAGTGAAGGGATTCAGGGAAATCGGTTATTTTCATATAGTCTGACTTGCGTCCTGGAAATGGGAAGTACAATGCCTGCACTTTAAAGGAGGGATTTGGGATATTGGCAATTTGGAGGGATATGTTGTGTATCTTTATACGTATATGCTTCTAAATTGTTGTATTCTGAGCACCTCTGCAAAAACAGTGTTAATGTGTGAGTGTTGTGAAAGTTTTGAATGATGATGAAAGTATTTTCTTTTTGGAAATTTTCTTTAATTTTTGGGTCACCCTGCCTCGGTGGGAGACGGCCAACTTGTTGAAAAAAAAAAATATTTATTTATTAATTTGAACATGTTACAGTGAAGTACAAAAGAATACAGTAAAATGCAGCATGCCAAAAGCCCTTGTATGCAGAGCATTATGGGCAGGCTTAAAATTAACTTAAGATTAACTAAGCAGTGATATATTCAGTGGTACAAAAATTATTGTAAAACAGATAACAATTTAGTACAAATGAGTATTACAAAGACAGGTTATATGGTCATTTACTGTGTTGCTGTGTAATCAGTAGAATGGAGTATTCTGTTAGGTATTGAAGTTAAATAGTAACAAAGTTTGATTGGGTCACAGGTTGACATTTATGAGATACAATTGTTCAGTATTTATTTAGTTGTGGGGTGAATAAGTGATTTTTGAGAAGCGACTTGAATTTATAAACAGACAGTGTTTCTTTTATATTCACAGGTAATGAATTCTAGATTTTAGGGCCTTTTATGTGCATTGAGTTTTTGCATAGCGTGCGATGAACACGAGGAACATCAAAGAGTGATCTGTGTCTTGTGTTATGGTCATGTGTTGTGTTGAGGTTGGTAAGGAGGTGTTTGATGCGTGGGTTTATGTCAGAGTTAAGTGTTCTATGTATGTAATAGGTGCAGTAATAAGTATGGATGTTTTGTATTGTGAGTAGGTTTAGAGTTTTGAATATTTGTGGAGTGTGCTGTCTGTAGTGGGAATTTATCATTCTGACTGCAGCCTTTTGTTGGGTAATTAGTGGTCTGAGATGGTTTATTGTTGTTGAGCCCCATGCACAAATTCCATAGGTGAGATAGGGGTAAATAAGTGAGTGATATAGGGCCAGGAGGGCTGGCTGTGGAACATAGTACCGTATCTTCGATAGTATGCCTACGGTCTTGGAAATTTTTTTGGAAATTTATTGTATGTGTTTGAAATTTGAGTCTATTATCAAGGTGGATTCCTAGGAATTTTCCCTCGGTGAGTTTTGTGATAGGGGATCCATTTATCATTATGTTAAGAGACATATCTGCAGCTCTGTTACCAGACTGAATGTAGTAGGTTTTGTCAATGTTTAGAGTAAGTTTGTTGGTCCTCATCCAGGTTGATATTTTCTGTAATTCGGTATTTACAGTATTGGCTAGCATGACTGGCCTCGGGTGGGAGTAGACGTATGTAGTGTCATCTGCAAATAGTGTGGGTTTGAGTAGTTGCGATGCATTGGGTAGGTCATTTATGTATATGAGAAAGAGAAGAGGGCCTAGGACACTTTCCTGTGGGACACCAACTGTAATTGGCTGTGCGGAAGAGTTTGCCCCTTTTGTGTACACATATTGGCTTCTATTGCTGAGGTATGACTTTAGGTAGTTGAGGGAGTGCCCTCTTATACCAAAGTGCGACAATTTTATGTGGAGGAAGTCGTGGTCAACTGTATCGAAAGCTTTACGTAAGTCAATGAAGATCCCCAGTGGGACTTCTTTTTTCTCTATTGCTGTATAAATATGTTCTAGCATGTGGATAATAGCATCATTAGTATTTTTATTAGGCCTGAACCCAAATTGACAGGGGTTGAGTATGTTGTGGGAGATGAGGTAGGAATAGATACGCTTATGGATTAATTTTTCAAAGATTTTAGAGAGAGGGTGTAGGTTGGATATTGGCCTATAGTTATTCAAGTCTGTGTGGTCTCCTCCTTTATGGATCGGGGTGACCCTTGCTGTTTTGAGAACTGGGGGAAAGGTAGTGAATTCAATGGATTTGTTAAAGAGTGTTGCAATGATTGGTGATAGCACTTGTGACACTTTTTTGTATACAATGGGTGGTAAGGTGTTTAAATCTCCTGTCTTGTTTTTTAGTTTGTTGATAATAAGGGAGACTTCAGTTGGGTTAGTCGGAGCTAGGAACAGTGTGTTCGGGTAGTTGCCAGTGAGGTAGTCATTGGGTGGGGGTGTCTGAGCTTGGGATTTTATTGGCAAGGTTTTTTCCTATAGTGGAGAAGAAATCATTGAGTCTGTTTGCTGTTTCAGTAGGTTGGAATTGGGGCTCATCTGGTTTTGTTAATTCAATTTCACTATTTTGTGTTATCTTTTTTGTTCCTAGTATTTCTGATAGGGTTTTCCAGGTCTTTTTTATGTCACCTCGTAAGTTTGATAATCTGTTCTCATAATACAATTTTTTAGCCCTTCTTACTAGGCTGGTTAGGATTGACGAGTAACGTTTTGTTTGGTCTCTCGTTATGTGGCCCATTCTGTACTGTTTTTCATGTAGGTGCTTTGTATTTGTGGATTTGAGGATACTGGGTGTTAGCCAGGGACTGTTCAGTCTCTTTGCAGTCATCTGTTTAGTTTTTTTTAGGGCAGTGCTTGTTATAGAGGTATTGGGTCTTTTTTAGAAAATTATTAATACATTCGTCAATATCTGATTAGATTTCTAGCTCACTGTGCCAATCAATGTTTGTCACTGCTGCTGTGAAGTTATTGATAGCTGCCTCTTTGTGAAGTCTGAAAGTAACTTTAGTAGTGTCTAGGAGTAATTTGCCAAGGTTTGTTATGAAGGTAGGGTAATGATCTATGATATTATCTGTGACTATGCCTGATCTTAAGGGGGATATGGTGTTGGTCCAGATATGGTCTAGTAGGGAAACACTAGTCTCTGTAACTCTTGTAGGTTTTGTTACTGTTGGTAGCAACATGCAGTTACTCATTGTGTTTGTGAATTCAGTAACATGTTGGTCTTGGTCTTGTAGGAGATTTATATTGAAGTCATCTGAGAGTAACAAGTGATCTTTGTTCATGCGTGCATCAGTTATCGTACTTCCTAGGTTTTCACTAAAATGGCTAATGTTTGACTGTGGAACTCTGTAGATGTTTATCACTGTGAGAGGTTTTTTGTAGGTATTTGGATTTGAATTTAGCTATTATATATTCCCCATGTTCATCCCTTGTGCAAGTATTAGTGATACATTCTAGTTTTTCTGAGTAGTATATAGCTGTGCCACCCCCTTGTTGGTCTGGCCTACAGTTGTGTATGGCTGTGTAACCAGGAATGGCATAGACATCTGTAGTATCAGGCTTTAGCCAGGTTTCGGTGAGAGTAATGATGGACATACTGGCATGCAATGAATTTAGTAATGCTATGAGGTCATCGTAATGTTTACTTAAAGATCTGATATTGTAGTTAAAGAGAGTTATGTTGTTGTTGGCACTGAGAAGTGCCTTTGATTGTTCTGCAGTGTAGTAATTACAGTTAGTGTTTGATTCATTTAAGTCATTAGATAAGAGGTTGGTATCAGGATCACTGCTAGTTATCATATGATTTATAGTGAATCTATAGTTAGAATTAAGTATAAGACAAAGTAAATATTCATAAGCTATAAAATAGCACCTGAATTATTTTAACAAATGTAAAAATATGAGCTAAGGTAGTTCTTTAAAGCTAAAATAAAGGAGACAATATAAAGGGACTAAAATAATTTGTGGTGAACGAGAAAGTGGTAATCAAATAAATGAATATACAGTGGACCCCCGCATAATGATTTTAATCCATGCAAGAGGGGTAATTGTTATTCGAAATAATCGGTATGTGAATGAATTTTCCCCATAAGAAATAATGGAAATCAAATTAATCCGTGCAAGACACCCAAAAGTATGAAAAAAAAATTTTTACCACATGAAATATACATTTTCCCACACACAAAGAGAAGGACACATGCACAATAGTATAGTAGTACATGCACAGTATATATTGTGCATGTACTAGTCTACTAAATGAAGAATAAATGACACTTACCTTTATTGAAGATGCAGCAATGACTGATGAGACACTGTCCTGGGAGTGCCTTTTCCTCCTGAGTACTGTAGGTCCTGTTTGGCATTTTCTTCCAGAACAGGCCTTATCACACTGTGTATGCCACTACGATTCTTAAATCTCTCAAACCAACCTTTGCTGGCTTTAAATTCACCAATATGAGCACTAGTTCCAGGCATTTTTCCCTGTTCACCTGGGTGTTAGTCGACTGGTGTGGGTCGCATCCTGGGAGACAAGATTAAGGACCCCAATGGAAATAAGTTAGACAGTCTTCGATGACACTGACTTTTTTGGGTTATCCTGGGTGGCAAATCCTCTGGGGTTAATTGTTTCTTGGTATTCTCAATAAGCCACACCAACAACGGTGCTACAGCAGCAGCAGCAGCAGCTGACGGTGGTACAGCAGCAACAGACGATGCTACAGCAGCAGCAGATGATGCTACAGCAGCAGCAGACGATGCTACAGCAGCAGCAGACGATGCTACAGCAGCAGCAGCAGCAGCTGACGGTGGTACAGCAGCAACAGACGATGCTACAGCAGCAGCAGACGATGCTACAGCAGCAGCAGACGATGCTACAGCAGCAGCAGACGATGCTACAGCAGCAGCAGCAGCTGACGGTGGTACAGCAGCAACAGACGATGCTACAGCAGCAGCAGCAGCTGACGGTGGTACAGCAGCAACAGATGATGCTACAGCAGCAACAGACGATGTTACAGCAGCAGCAGACGATGCTACAGCAGCAGCAGCAGCTGACGGTGGTACAGCAGCAACAGACGACGCTACAGCAGCAACAGACGATGTTACAGCAGCAGCAGACGATGCTACAGCAGCAGCAGCAGCTGACAGTGCAGCAGCAGCAGCAGCAGCTGTACCACCAATAGTAGCGATTGTTGATTGGGGTTTATTATACAACCTGGCCAGCTTGGAGACACGCACTCCACTTTCATACTTATCAATGATCTTTTTCTTCATCTCTATTGTAATTCTCACCCTTATTGCTGTAGATTTGGCACTAGAAGCTTTCTTGGGGCCCATGGTCACTTATTTTCCAGAAAAAGCACCGAAAACACTGTAATAATACGAAATATTCCGATTGTATGCTTGGATGTTACCGCGGTTGTATGACTGGAAGCGACTGCAGTGGCTGGCTTGTAAACACTGGCACCCACGGAACAAGTGAGGCGGGCCCAGGCCGCACGTGGATGTCTCTCAAACGAATTGCATTCAGCGAGTTTTTTAGCGCTCGCCGAGGCAAAATTTTTGCGTTAAAATGTATCGCTAGGCGGATTTAACGTTATGTGATGCGTTCGTTAGGCGAGGGTCCATTGTAGTTGGTAATTTGTGTACTTTTGGATGATTTCTGCAGTTGATTTATATCATTCTGGGTATCCACAAATGTTAGTGTTATGTGGGTCTTGATTAGGCCATCGCAGGGCTGTTGGGAACCTTGAGTAGAAGTTAAAATATAGAAGAAGGTTCCTGTTGCCGCTTGCCGTGGCCACGTGTAAGAACAAGTCAACCATGTCCTAAATGAAACAAGCTGGGAAGATATCCTAAACAACACAGATTCAAACATTTGCCTAGAAAAAGTTAACTCTGTTCTTGAGATCTGCTCTGGAGTTTACCTGGAGAGAGTTTCGGGGGTCAACGCCCCTGCGGCCCGGTCTGTGACCAGGCCTCCTGGTGGATCAGCCCCTGATCAACCAGGCTGTTGCTGCTGGCTGCACGCAAACCAACGTACGAGCCACAGCCTGGCTGATCAGGAACTGACTTTAGGTGCTTGTCCAGTGCCAGCTTGAAGACTGCCAGGGGTCTGTTGGTAATCCCCCTTATGTGTGCTGGGAGGCAGTTGAACAGTCTCGGGCCCCTGACACTTATTGTATGGTCTCTTAACGTGCTAGTGACACCCCTGCTTTTCATTGGGGGATGGTGCATCGTCTGCCAAGTCTTTTGCTTTCGTGGTGAGTGATTTTTGTGTGCAAGTTCGGTACTAGTCCCTCTAGGATTTTCCAGGTGTATATAATCATGTATCTCTCCCTCCTGCGTTCCAGGGAATACAGGTTTAGAAACCTCAAGTGCTCCCAGTAATTGAGACACATTAAGAAAAAGGAGATGTAAACTCGAAACTGAGAGATGCTCCCAATACAAAGGCGAAGAGTCATGGAGCTGCTGAGAGGAGCCAATATATCTGAAATATGAAGAGAGGCATTAGTCAATGAAATTGCAAATGTTGAACTTAAGCTGAAAGAATCTTAAAGGAGACAAGAATCACAGGAAGAACTAAAAGCCATAAAGAAAATTGAAAAAAAAAAACAAAATACTTCTACTCTTATGCCAAATCTAAGGGAAAAACAAGACCCAGTATTGGGCCCCTGCTTAGGCAGGATGGGACATACACAGATGACAGCCAAGAAATGAGTGATATATTAGTCTCAATACGACTCGGTGTTCAGCAAGCCACTGCTCTGACTAAGGGTTGACAATCCAAGTGAATTCTTTATGAACGAAACCCAAAATTTGGTCATCTCAAAAATCTTGGATATTATTCTAACTCCACAAGAGTGCCCATGCACTCTGCCCCAGGCCCAGACTTGTGGAACTCCGTGTTCATCAAGAAGTGCAAGAAGCCCCTATCGCGTGCCTTCAGCATTCTTTGGAGAGGGAACATAGACACAGGGGTCATCCCAAACACATTAAACACAACATAGTCCCACTCCACAAAGGTGGCAGTAAAACAACTGCGAAGAACTACAGCTACATCCCATATCATAAAAATCTTTGAGAGGGTTCTAACAAACAAGATCACCAACCCCCTAGATACCCATCAATTACACAACCTAGGACCACTATGACAAGGTCCTGGATGCTGTTCAGGATAAACAAAATACAAATGTAGTGTACATTGACTTTGCAAAAGCTTTCGACAATGTGACGCTGGTGTAATAACACACAAAATGGGTGATAAAGGAATAACAGCAAAAGTTGGTAGATGGATCTATAACTTCCTGACAAATAGAACAGAAAGAGTAATAGTAAACTGAGTAAAGTCCCAGGCAGCCACTGTGAAAAGCTAGGTTCCACAAGGCACAGTACTCGCTCCCATTCTATTCCTCATCCTCATTTCGGATATAGACAGAGATGTAAGCCATAGCTCTGTGTCTTCCTTTGTGGATGACACCTGGATTGTCATGGCAGTGACCTCCATCAAAGATACTGCAAGACTCGAAGTGGACATCAACCAAATCTTGAAATGGGCAAACTCAAACGACATGAAGTTCAACGAGGAGAAATTTTCAACTATGTACTCAGATATGAAAAACATGAAGTTAAAAATGTATCAGGGTATACGACAAATTCTAAACATATAATAGAGCAAAAAAGAAATGTAAAGGACCTGGGAGTGATAATGTTAGAGGATCTTGCCTTCAAAGACCACAACAATGTATCTACCACATCTGCTAAGAAGACGATACAATGGATAATGAGAGCCTTCAAAAATAGGGATGTCAAGTCCATGAAGATCCTCTTCAAATCACTTGTTCTTTCTAGGCTGGAATACTGCTGTACACTAACAGCCCCGTTCAAGGCTAGAGACATTGCAGACCTGGAGAGCATACAAAGAACTTTCTTGGCACACGTAAGTACAATAAGGTGCCTAAATTACTGGGAACGGTTAAAGGTCCTTGATGTGTATTCCCTGGAATGCATGCGAGAGAGATACATGATAATATACACTTGGAAAGTCCTGGAGGGATAGGTACCAAACCTGCACACAATGCATGAGGAAAAAAAAAGCTCCGACCGTGTTTTTGGATTAAAACGCCAGCTTTGAGGTGTATTTTCGTGTAGTTTTTATGGTTACATAGTTACATATGGTTACGTAGTTACATTTGAAAGGATGGAAAACATTTTATAGAAATAGAGGTGATTTTGATTGGTTTTATTATGAAAAGAACCTTGAAATGGAGCTCAAAGTAGGGGAAATGTTTGATTTTTGCCGATGTTCAAAAGTAAACAAATGTCATTTTCCAATAAAAGTCCAAGTAGCCATTCTGATATGCAGTCATGAGTGGGTTGACATTATTTAGACAATTATTACAATATTGCAGTAGTCTGCATAACAGTAAATCTTCTATTTTGCAGTTAGAATGATAACAAATTCTCACTACAGGCAGCACACTCCACCAATATTCAATACACTCAACCTACTCACCATACAAAACATCCATACTTATTACTGCACCTATTACATACATAGAACACTCAACTCTGATATTAACCCTCCCCTCAAACATCTCCTTGCCAACCTCAACAGAACACATGACCATAACACAAGGCACAGATCACTCTTTGATATTCCTCGTGTCCATCTCACGCTATGCAAAAACTCAATGCACATAAAAGGCCCTAAAATCTGGAATTCATTACCTGTTAATATAAAAGAAACACTACCTGTTTATAAATTCAAGTCTCTTCTCAAAGATCACTTACTCACCCAAAACCAAATAAATACTGAATAACTGAACCTTATAAATTGTATATCTTAAATGTTTCTCACAATTATATCACATAAATGTTAAACCTAAAACCCAATCTAACTTTATTATTTTTTAAATTCACTACCTAACAGAATACTCCATTCTACTGAATTTACAACAATGCATGCAACCATATGACCTGTCTTTGTAATACTCACTTGTGCTTTATAGTAATCAGTTTACATTAATGTTTTTCACTGATTTCATCATTGCTTAGTTAATCTTAAGTTAATTTTAAGCCAGCCCGTAATGCTATGCATAGTATAAGTGGCTTTGGCATGCTGCTCTTATCTGTATTTTTTTTTGTACCTCTGTAAGTGTGCTCAAATTATAAATAAATAAATAAATAAAAAAAATAAATTTTTTGTTTGAATAAAAATTCAAAATAGAAAGCAAGAATAATATCAGTGGGGCCTGGAGACGTGACTGATGAACAAAGAAAATGTTATTTTAGAGCCAGGAACGTCTGCTTTGTTCATTTTGGACCCTATTTTGAAATTGTCATATTTTTTAATTTTTGTGAAATTGGCCAAATTACAAATTTCTGACCATGTTATTAGGTAGTTGAAATTGGTAAATGGGCAGTTTCTTGTACTCAGTCGATAGAACAAATGGAGTTCTAAAGAAATAGTTATGAGTTTGGTCGACTGGAGCAATGGAATTAGCCGAAAATTGGGCTCAAAGTGGGCGAAATTGCCGATTCGTAAATATGACTGAGGTCGCTAACTTTGCAAGAGTGTAATTCCATAAGTTTTCCATCAAATTTCATACTTTTGGTGTCATTACTATTGGGAAAAGATTCTCTATTATAAGATTTTTTTTTTTTTTTTTTTTTTTTTTTTTTTTTTTTTTTTTTTTTTTTTTTTTTTTTTTCCAAATATTTTGCGACACCAGGAGACACCTCAGGATTTGGAGTTGCAACAGTCAAAGGGTTAAGCTATACTGTGGCATATATTCTATTTATTATTCTTGCTTTTTGAATTCTCGTGTCTATTCTTTGCAATCATGTCTCAGTTACCTTCAGGAGATAACTTAGTGAATTCTGCCAGTCAAAGCAATAATGAACCAGTACAAAATCCTGATAGTCCCTTACTGATGGACAAACTAAACCATGCCACGAGACAATGGAGCTTTACTTGTGACCCTTATGATGCAATGCCTATTTAACCCTTTCAGGGTCCAGAGGCCAAATTTCAAAGTGTACACCAGGGTATTAGTGTGGGGTGTTACCAAGCACCATGGCTTGTAGTGTTTTAGAATTTCAGGTTAAAGTGTTGGAGGAGGTTCTACTTCTTCAGGAGGAAAATAGGAGACTGAAGCTTCACCTAGATGTGTTTGGGAGTGAGTGTGAGATAGTTGGTACTGGTAAGAAGGAAATGCTTACCACCAGTGAGAGTGGCAGCCACTTTAAGTGGCAAGTGGTTCACCGTTCAGGAAGAAGGAAGGTAAGGAGGGTTAATAAAGAAGATGTGAAGGTAGGAAATCCATTCTCTGTTCTCCAAGACGAGTGTACTTCAATGGTTAGTGAGGTTAAAGGTACCTCTGACTCCCCTGCTAATCAAGGTAAGAATATTCTGTTTATGGGAAACTCTAAGGTAAGATATATGGACTGTGCTTTTTGTAACAGAGACAGAAAGGTCAGACAGAGTGTGTGACTCCCAGGAGCTGGTTTTGGTGATATAGTCAGCAGGTTGGGTAATATTATGTCAGGTAATGGGAACAAGCCCATTATCTGTCTTAGTGCTGGTGGAAATTACATTGGGAAGGGCAGGAGACAGGAGCTACTGGATAAGTACAGGTCAGCCACACAAGTAGTCAGGTCTAAGGGAGGGATCCCTATCATATGTAGCATCTTGCCTAAAAGGGGAGTGGGCAATGTATGGATGTCAAGGGCAATTGGTATAAATTGCTGGCTAGACTGGTATTGCAAGGAACTTGCAATCCCATTCATTGATAACTAGGATAAATTCTATGGCAAACATGATATGTATGCAAGGGATGGGGTTCATCTCTCTGGGGTTGGCATGGCTGCATTAGCCAATTCGATTGAGGGGGTAATTGATGACTTGTCTATGACTTTAAACTGATAGATTATAGAGGTGTGGGTGTTTGTGGGAAACAATCAGGCTGCAGTATTATTGTTGGAAGCAGGAGATATTACCAGGATTCCTCAGGGATATGTTTAAAAGACAATATTCAAAATAAAGTTCCTAATAAAGGAAAAGCAACTGATCAACAGAGAGAGATAGTCGAGGGCAACGAGTGACTAGCTCCCTTAACCCCTTCAGGGTCCAAGGCCAAAATCTGAAGTGGTGCTCCAGTGTCCAAGAAATTTTGAAAAAAAAAAAAAAAAATATATTTTCTTACAGAATTAAAGAACATATTTTTGTGAAGGTAATAAGACAAAAAAAAAAAATTCTGATCAGTACTTACCGAGATACAGTGCCAAGAAGTTTGTCAAAAATGATGTGGTGGCGGCAACATCGACGAATTCCACATACGCGCATTACATTATTTTGTGGTTTTTACATTTTTTTCTTTTCTTTTCCAATTTTTTTCTATTCCTACTAACATTTGGGGCCTGAGAGACCATTACTGTATATAATGTATGTATATAAACTCACTGTATTGAACACAATAACCGCACTAAAGTTATTATCATATTATTGTTTACCACTGTTGTTTATTACAATAAACATGCACAAATCTTGTATAATACTAATGTTCTATCATATATTTACATATTTACAATCACTGGACATGGTTTTAGAACTGCTGGAGCTTGTGGAACTCCTTGAAACAAGGCACCATGCACAGAGGCACCTTATATTCCTCACCATAAACCGAGTGTCTTTGCATCTTTGTTGCCGTCGTTTTGTTTGTGCACAGACGATGCATCTCTTCTGAGCAAATTTCTTCTGAGTTGAAGGAAGTTGTATTATGAAATGATCACCTTCCCTCCTCAAACGCTTGGGTATATCCTGAGTAATTTGAGGACCTTGTTGTATAGCAGGTGTTGTTACCTGGTACTTCATTATGAGTTGTCTGACAACAGACAAACAAAATTCACCATACGGTGGTCTGTTGCCAGTCTTTATTTGGTACATATTATATGCATTGAGCATTGAAATGTCCATGAGATGGAAGAAAAGTTTCATGTACCACTTGTAACTCTTACGAACACAGTCAACAAAACCAATCTGCATGTCACATTTGTCAACCAAGTGCATGTTTTGTGTATAATCAATCACTGTCACTGGTTTTCGAATACGTTCATTAGTCACTCGATCAACTTTGCCACTGTCTTGCATTTCATTATGGTGAATGGTTGTCAACAATGTGACATCTCGTTTGTCATGCCACCATAATGCCATGATGTCATTGGCAGTAAACACCTGCACGTCATCACCACGAGCACCTGCGTTGAGCCTGGGCATATGTTTACGATTAGAACGCACTGTGCCACACACATCTGTCTTGTTCACTCGCATGAAATCACTGAGTAATGGGCTTGTGTACCAGTTATCGGTATATAATGTATGCCCCTTACCAAGATAAGGTGCCATCATATTTCTCACTACGTCACCTGAGATACCCAATAACATCTTGGTATCTTTCAATGTTTTACTACCCGTGTATACAACAATATCCAACACCAGGCCACTGTCACAATCACAGAGTACAAACAGTTTTATACCAAAGCGTTTCCTCTTGCTCGGTATATACTGCTTGAATGACAGTCTACCTTTGAACAAAATCAAAGACTCGTCAATTACAAGATTCTTGAATGGATAAAAGTATATGCTGAACTTTTGTTTGAGATACACGAAAACATTTCTAATCTTGTGTAACCTGTCACTTCTGTCAGGCCTGGTTTTGTCAGAGAAGTGCAACATACGTAAGAGTAAGATAAACCTGTTCACTGGTATGATTTCACTGAAGACCGGGGTAGAAATTAGCTGATCTGTGGACCAGTATGCTTTTATATTATGCTTATACACATAAGACATAAGCATTATTGTTGCAAAAAGCAAATACATTTCTGCAACAGTCGTCTCTTTCCACCTTTGTAGTCTTGACTGTGGTGATAAGATCGTATTTGCCATGGTGTACTCAAAATACTTATTACTTTCCCTGACAATAGTTTCCATCAATGGCTGGTCAAAGAATAATTCAAAGAATTCCAATTCATTGGCCGTGGTTCCAAGGGGACAAGTAGGTAGAATTCCACTTCGAGAGTCATCAAAGTGGTGAGGCTTGGGAACAAAATTGGGATTTTGCTGCCAATCCCACATACGGTTTGCTGGTGGATACTGGACATCATAGGCTGGTTGTGCGGGTGGTTGTGGTTGTGGTGGGCTGGTGGCTGACGCTCCGCTTTGTCCTTGAACTGACGAGTCAGCAGCATGGGTCCCACCCTGGGCTGGTGAGTCACGCATGGCGGTGCCACTACCATCACCACTAACACCATCCACTGATGTCTGTGGTCTATCCATGCCAAGTGTAGCCACATCATCCTCACTATCACTACCTAAAACTGGTGTAAGGCCACGGGATGTACTCCGGGATGTACTCCGTCCCCTGGGCACAGCATAGGGTACACTACCCGAGCACATGCGGCGGCGAACATACCGACGCTTCACTGGTGAATATGATTCCTCACTATTACTACTCGAATGATCGTCGAGTGCAATAAAATCACAATCCACGTCACTATCATCATTACTGAAGTCAGAGGCCTGGCCACGCGAAAATATTAGTTTTCTCTTGCATTGAGGAACAACCGACCGTGAGTCACGAGTGCCCACACCAGAGGAAAAAGGTTGAGGATCGTCAGGGTTTTCTGCACTATTATCGATATCCTGGTCATTCTTTTTGGTCACTAACTGATCAAAGCCGTAGAATTCGTCTTCATTTCCACTTCCATCAGTGTCAGAACTATCAGATAGGAAGAGGAGAGTCCCAATTTTCCGGGGAGTGAGAGCTGACTTGCAACGAGGCATGGTGAACAAGGGTAACTGAGCCGGTGTTCCCTCAATGCCATGCGGGCGCCTAGATTTTTTGTTTATGGCGCACACCCACCACGCAGACCCGTTCTCTCACATGTAGGCCTATGAGCATTTTTGCGCTAAATTTGAC
This sequence comes from Cherax quadricarinatus, assembly GCF_038502225.1. Lineage (NCBI taxonomy): Eukaryota > Metazoa > Arthropoda > Malacostraca > Decapoda > Parastacidae > Cherax > Cherax quadricarinatus. The sequence continues at coordinate 1,738,987 of NC_091336.1, forward strand.
GGCGCTAGAATTTTGGCATAGATCTACGGTTTGGACACTAAAAGTGAAGCCGTAGATCTACAGGACGGACCCTGAAAGGGTTAAGATTTACTATACAAATAGTAGGAGTCTAAGAAATAAGATAGATGAGGTAAGATTACTCACAAATGCATGTAATATAGATATTATTGCTATAACTGAGACCTGGTTCAATTTGAAGGATAGAGAAATGCCTTCTGAATGCAGCATAAAGGGTTATAAACTATTCCACTCTGATAGGGTCAACAGGAAGGGTGGTGGAATGGCAATGTATGTCAGAGATAATTTAAATTGTTGTGTTAGACGTGATGTAAGATTAGAAACATCGGACACAAAATCTTTGACTACAGTTTCTCGAGGGGTATGAAAAATTAATTTTCGGTGTGATATATAGGCCCCCTAACCTTGATAGGGAGTGCAGTAAGCTGCTATGGGATGAAATTCATAAGGTGTGTAGATATGAAAATGTTGTGTTAATGGGGGATTTTAACTTTAGACTAATTGATTGGAACAATTTAACAGGGAATCTTGAATCTAGTGACTTTCTTGATGCAGTTCAGGATTGCTTTTTAAAACAGTTTGTGACAGAACCAACTAGAGGAAACAAACTGCTTGACTTGGTTCTTGCCAACAAAGATTCACTAATTAATAATCTTGAGGTTAATGATGAGCTTGGGGAAAGTGATCACAAATCACCCAGTAAACTGCAATCAAGTCTCTCTCCCAGACTTCCACATGGCTGATTTCATGGGACTGAAAAATTACCTTGGTGGGCTACATTGGGATGATCTGACTATGGGTCAGGTAGCTGGTGTTGGTTGCCAATATGATGTTTTTCAGAGCATAGTTCTAGCTGCTCAGTCAACTTTTGTTCCGAATAGGAAAATTAGATCTAACAAAAATGATCCCAAATGGATGAACAGTAGCTTTAAACATCTCATTGGTCAAAAAAGAGGCATTTTTAGGCGTATCAAAAAGAGGGGATGGGCAGTTAAGAAATCAGTATATTCATTTAAAGAGAGAAATAAAAAAAGGAGTAAGAAAAGCGAAAAGGGATTATGAGGCTAAGGTCGCAAGGGATTCGAAGACTAACCCAAAAAAGTTCTTTCAGGTATACAGAAGTAAGATTAGAGACAAGATAGGCCCACTTAAGAGTAGCTCAGGTCAGATCACTGACAGTGATAGGGATATGTGAAATTTTCAATTCTTACTTCCTCTCAGTTTTTACTCGGGAAGATACTAGCGAAATTCCAGAAATAACAGGATGATAAACTATGCACAATTGCAGTAACTAATGACATGGTCCTCAGACAAATAGAGAAATTAAAACCTAACAAATCCCCAGGCCCTGATGAACTGTTTGCAAGGGTTCTAAAGGAATGTAAAGAGGAACTTTGCAAACTTTTGTCTAATTTTTCAACATATCACTACAAACTGGCATAGTGCCTGATAAGTGGAAAATAGCAAATGTAATACCTATTTACAAGGCAGATGACAGGTCCTTAGCTTCGAGCTATAGACCAATAAGCCTTAACTCTATAGTGGGAAAATTTATAGAATCAATAATTGCCGAGGCAATTCGTAGCCATCTTGATATGCATAAATTAATAAATGAATCTCAACACAGTTTCACTGAAGGGCGTTCCTGTCTTCCGAATTTACTAACTTTTTTTGCTAAGGTGTTTGAGGTAGATCATGGTAATGAATATGATATTGTGTATATGGACTTCAGTAAGACTTTTGATAGAGTTCCACATCAGAGACTGTTGAGGAAACTTAAGGCACATGGAATAGGAAAAAAACTTTCCTGGGTAGAGGCGTGGTTGACAAATAGGCAGCAAAGGTTTTGCATAAATGGGGAGAAATCAGAGTGGGGGCACGTCACGAGTGGTGTTCCACAGGGGTCAGTGGTGGGCCCCTTGTTGTTCACAATTTACATAAACGATATAGGTGTGGGAATAAATAGTGACATAAGCAAATTTGCTGATGACACCAAAATAGGCCGTCCAATTCATTCTATTGAGGACATTAGTGCACTCCAGGATGATTTGAATAGACTGATGCAGTGGTTGGAGAAGTGGCAGATGCAGTTTAATATAGTCAAATGCAAAGTTCTAAATGTTGGACAGGACAAAAACCATGCCACTTACAAAGTGAATAGTGTAAATCTTAACCCTTTCAGGGTCCCCAGGCCCTCTCTGAGACTTGCTCTCAGGGTCCCCAAATTTAAAAAAAAAAAAAAAAAAGTTTTTCTTATGAAAAGATAGAGAATCTTTTCCCGGTCATATTTTCTTATGAAAAGATAGAGAATCTTTTCCCGGTCATAATGACACCAAAAGTATGAAATTTGATGGAAAACTTAAAGAATTATGCTCTCGTGAAGTTAACGGTCTTGACGATGTTTACGCATCGGCGTTTTTGCCCAATTTGAGCCCTATTTTCAGCCAATTCCAGTGTACTAGTCGACAAAAATCATAACTATTTTGCTAGAACTTCATTTTTTTCTATCGAATGAGTACAAGAAACCACCCATTTACCGATTTCAACTATCCAGTAAAGTAGTGAGAATGTAGCAATTTTGCCAATTTTACACAAATTTCAAAAGATGCCAATTTCCGAATAGGGTCCAGAATAAACAAGAAAGACATTCCTGGCACTAAAATAACAAGTTCTCTGTTCGTTAGTCACATCCCCAGGCCTCTCTTATATTTCTTGGGCTTTCCACTTTGAATTTTTATTCTTACAAAAAATAGAAGATTTACTGTTATGCAGACGACTGCATTAGTGTAGAAATCGAACATTTCTGCTATTTTGAGCTCAATTTCAAGGTACTTTTCATTGTAAAACCAGTCAAAATCATCTCAATTTCTGTAATATGTCTTCCATTCTATAAAATGAGACCAGAAAATCTAGAATATAACAATAAATGCCATACGAAAATACAGTGCAAAGTCGCTGTTTTAATCCAAAAAGTTTTTTTTTCTCATTCCACACTGTGTGCTGCAGGATTTTTTTTATACTGCGCACACTGACCACATACCCATTCTTTCATATGTAGGCCTACCAGCTTTCTCTCATTAGATTTGAGGGTGCTAGAATTTAGGTGTACTAGTATGTCGAATATCCTGGGGCGTAAGCCATACTAGTACGGCCGAAACCCTGAAAGGCTTAATACTACTGATTGCGAAAAGGATTTAGGAGTTCTGGTTAGCAGTACAGTGGACCCCCGGTATTAGATATTAATCTGCTCCTGAGAGCTCATTGAATACCGAAAATATCGAAAAGCGAATCAATTTTCCCCATAAGAAATAATGGAAATCAAATTAATCCGTGCAAGACACCCAAAAGTATGAAAAAAAAAAATTTTTACCACATGAAATATTAATTTTAATACACACAAACTGAAGAAGACATGCACAGTTACATGACACTTACCTTTATTGAAGATCTGGTGATGATTAATGGGATGGGAGGAGGGGAGAGTGTGGATGGTGTTAGTGTTTAGAAGGGGAATCCCCTTCCATTAGGACTTGAGGTAGCAAGTGCTTTTCCGGGGTTATTTCCCTTCTTTTAATGCCCCCAGGACCAGCTTGAGAGTCACTGGACCTCTGTCGCACAACAAATCTGTCCATAGAGCTCTGTACCTTCCGTTCCTTTACGATTTGTCTAAAATGGGCCACAACATTGTCATTGTAATAGTCACCAGTACGGCTTGCAATAGCTGTGTTAGGGTGATTTTCATCCATAAAGGTTTGCAGTTCAACCCACTGTGCACACATTTCCTTAATTTTTGAAGTAGGCACAATGGATTCCACAACTGGCATAGGCTTCTCAGGGTTAGCCCCAAACCCTTCAAAATCTTTCTTAATTTCCATACTAATTCTCACCCTTTTTACCACAGGGTTGGCACTAGAAGGTTTTTTTGGGGCCCATGGTGACTTATTTTTCAGAAACAAGCAGCAAAAACAGTGATAATATGGATAATATGGAATGTACCGAATGTATCCTTAGATGCGTGCACACTGGCTGGCTTGTAAACACTGGCACACAAGGGGCAGTTCAGGCTACACGTGGACACGTCTCGTACAAATCGTATCGAATACCGGGTTTTCAATCGGATACCGAGGCAAAATTTTTGCGTTAAAATACATCGAATTCCGGATTTATCGAATACCAATGCCATCGAATACCGGGGGTCCACTGTAATCTGAAACCAAGACTACAGTGCATAAGTGTTTGCAATAAAGCTAACAGAATCCTTGGCTTCATATCAAGAAGTATAAATAATAGAAGTCCTCAGGTTGTTCTTCAATTCTATATATCCTTGGTTAGGCCTCATTTATATTATGCTGCACAGTTCTGGCCACGATATTACAGGATGGATATAAATGCACTAGAAAACGTACAGAGGAGGATGACAAAGCTGATCACGTGTATCAGAAATCTTCCCTATGAGGATAGACTGAAGGCTCTGAATCTGCACTCTAGAAAGGTGTAGAATTAGGGGGGATATGATTGAGGTTAAGAGAGTGGTGAAGCAATGTGAAAAGAGAGCAAATGAGAGAGTGGGTGAGACGTTATCAACAAATTTTGTTGAAAATAAGAAAAAGTTTTGGAGTGAGATTAACAAGTTAAGGAAGCCTAGAGAACAAATGGATTTGTCAGTTAAAAATAGGAGAGGAGAGTTATTAAATGGAGAGTTAGAGGTATTGGGAAGATGGAGGGAATATTTTGAGGAATTGTTAAATGTTGATGAAGATAGGGAAGCTGTGATTTCGTGTATAGGGCAAGGAGGAATAACATCTTGTAGGAGTGAGGAAGAGCCAGTTGTGAGTGTGGGGGAAGTTCGTGAGGCAGTAGGTAAAATGAAAGGGGGTAAGGCAGCCGGGATTGATGGGATAAAGATAGAAATGTTAAAAGCAGGTGGGGATATAGTTTTGGAGTGGTTGGTGCAATTATTTAATAAATGTATGGAAGAGGGTAAGGTACCTGGGGATTGGCAGAGAGCATGCATAGTTCCTTTGTATAAAGGCAAAGGGGACAAAAGAGAGTGCAAAAATTATAGGGGGATAAGTCTGTTGAGTATACCTGGTAAAGTGTATGGTAGAGTTATTATTGAAAGAATTAAGAGTAAGACGGAGAATAGGATAGCAGATGAACAAGGAGGCTTTAGGAAAGGTAGGGGGTGTGTGGACCAGGTGTTTACAGTGAAACATATAAGTGAACAGTATTTAGATAAGGCTAAAGAGGTCTTTGTGGCATTTATGGATTTGGAAAAGGCATTTGACAGGGTGGATAGGGGGGCAATGTGGCAGATGTTGCAGGTGTATGGTGTAGGAGGTAGGTTACTGAAAGCAGTGAAGAGTTTTTACGAGGATAGTGAGGCTCAAGTTAGAGTATGTAGGAAAGAGGGAAATTATTTTCCAGTAAAAGTAGGCCTTAGACAAGGATGAGTGATGTCACCGTGGTTGTTTAATATATTTATGGATGGGGTTGTAAGAGAAGTAAATGCGAGGGTCTTGACAAGAGGCGTGGAGTTAAAAGATAAAGAATCACACAAAGTGGGAGTTGTCACAGTTGCTCTTTGCTGATGACACTGTGCTCTTGGGAGATTCTGAAGAGAAGTTGCAGAGATTGGTGGATGAATTTGGTAGGGTGTGCAAAAGAAGAAAATTAAAAGTGAATACAGGAAAGAGTAAGGTTATGAGGATAACAAAAATATTAGGTGATGAAAGATTGGATATCAGATTGGAGGGAGAGAGTATGGAGGTGGTGAATGTATTCAGATATTTGGGAGTGGACGTGTCAGTGGATGGGTCTATGAAGGATGAGGTGAATCATAGAATTGATGAGGGGAAAAGGGTGAGTGGTGCACTTAGGAGTCTGTGGAGACAAAGAACTTTGTCCGTGGAGGAAAAGAGGGGAATGTATGAGAGTATAGTTTTACCAATGCTCTTATATGGGTGTGAAGCATGGGTGATGAATGTTGCAGCGAGGAGAAGGCTGGAGGCAGTGGAGATGTCATGTCTGAGGGCAATGTGTGGTGTGAATATAATGCAGAAAATTCATAGTTTGGAAGTTAGGAGGAGGTGTGGGATTGCCAAAACTGTTGTCCAGAGGGCTGAGGAAGGGTTGTTGAGGTGGTTCGGACATGTAGAGAGAATGGAGCGAAACAGAATGACTTCAAGAGTGTATCAGTCTATAGTGGAAGGAAGGCGGGGTAGGGGTCGGCCTAGGAAAGGTTGGATGGAGGGGGTAAAGGAGGTTTTGTGTGCGAGGGGCTTGGACTTCCAGCAGGCGTGCGTGAGCGTGTTTGATAGGAGTGAATGGAGACGAATGGTTTTTAATACTTGACGTGCTGTTGGAGTGTGAGCAAAGAAACATTTATGAAGGGGTTCAGGGAAACCGGCAGGCCGGACTTGAGTCCTGGAGATGGGAAGTACAGTGCCTGCACTCTGAAGGAGGGGTGTTAATGTTGCAGTTTAAAAACTGTAGTGTAAAGCACACTTCTGGCAAGACAGTGATGGAGTGAATGATGGTGAAAGTTTTTCTTTTTCGGGCCACCCTGCCTTGGTGGGAATCGGCCAGTGTGATAATAATAAAAAAAATAATGATTGAGGTGTATAAATGGAAAACAGGAATAAATAAAGGGGATGTAACTGGTGTGCTGAAAATATCCAGCCAAGACAGGACTCGCATCATTGGTTTCAAGCTGGAAAAGTTCAGATTCAGGAAGGACATAGGAAAGCACTGGTTTGGTAACAGAGTTGTAGATGAGTGGAACAAACTCTCGAGTATCATCATAGAAGCTAAGACCTTGTGTAGTTTTCAAAATAGGTTGGATAAATACATAAGTGGGTGTGGGTGGGTGGGTGAGAGTTGGACCTGACTAGCTTGGGCTACCAGGTCTGGTTCCATGCTCCTTCCTTAAGTGGAAGTGACCTAAGTAGGTGGGGGGGGGTGGCATGGACCTGCTTTGCATGGGTCAGTAGGCCTGTTCCAGTGTTCCTCCTTTATGTTCTTATGAAATGGTAGAGAAATTTAGAAAGGACATAGGAAAGTATTGGTTTGGAAATAGGGTAGTTGATGAGTGGAACAGTCTACCTAGTTGGGTTATTGAGGCTGGGACTTTGGGTAGTTTCAAATCTAGGTTGGATAAGTACATGAGTGGGAGGGGTTGGATTTGAGTGGGACTTTCACATCAGAGCTTATTTCTTGGGTGGCATTGAAAATTGGGTTGGGCAAATGTTTTGTTAGTGGGATGAATTGTAAAGGACCTGCCTAGTATGGGCCAGCAGGCCTCCTGCAGTGTTCCTCCTTTCTTATGTTCTTATGTTCTTAAACTTTTTCTGAAGGTAATAAAACAAAAAGTATGAAATTTGATGGAAAACTGATAAAATTATGCTCTTGCGAATTTTGACGTGTCAGCAATATTTATGCATCGGCGATTTTGCCAACTTTGACTCCCTTTTTAGGCCTATTATATTATTCCAGTTAACCAAATTCTTAGCTATTTCACTAGTATTACCTCTGTTCTAGTGATTGAGCACAAGAAATCACCAAGTCAACTGTTTCAACTACAAAATAAAGTGATCGGAAATTGGTAATTTGGCCAATTTAATGCAAAGTTTAAAATACAGTGGTCCCTCAGTTAATGCCCTTAATCCATTTCAGAGAGCTAGCCTTTAACCAATTTAGAGTTTAACTGGATGAATTTTTCCCATAAGAAATAATGGAAATCCAATTAATCCATTCCAGACACCCAAAAGTATTAAACAAAATAATTTTTTTACATGAAATATACATTTCCCTACACAGAAAACAATGATACATGAAGAATAAAACAATAATAACATCACACTTATTTTTATTGTGGACTTGTTGAAAAGTGATGAGACAGAAGGAAGGCAGAGGATGAAGGTGTTCTATTGTTTGAAAGGGGAATCCCCTTTCATAAAGACTTCAGGTAAGAAGCCCTTTTCTGGCTTGTGTCCTGGAAGTGCCTTTTCCTCCTGGGTAATGTAGGTCCTGTTTGTTATTTTCTTCCTAAACAGGCCTGTTTTGTCACAATTGAACACTTGTTGGGGTTTTAATTTTTCAGCCTCTATGTACCCCCTTGAAGTCCTGCACATATTTTTCAGCCACTTTTTTTGTCAGAACCGGCACCCTCACCATGCCTTATCATACCATACTACCATCACAACCACTACCACCATCATTACCACCCTCTACCACCATCACAACCACTACCACCCTCTACTACCACCTCTTTCGTATTTTTCTACAAATTTTTTCTTAAATTATGTGTGTTTCTCACATTCTTTACCATAGGGCAGGCACTAGAAGCTTTCTTGGTGCCCTTGGTGACTTATTTAGCAGTTACAAGCACCAAAAACAATGAAATAATACAAAATACAATGGACCCCCAGGTTTGTGATGGCATCGGTATCCGATAAATCCGGTATTCGATACATTTTAAAGCAAAAATTTTGCCTTGGTTCCCGTTAAAAAACCCGGTATGCGAGATTCGTCCGAGACGTGTCCACGTGTGGCCCAGTGTTTACAAGCCAGCCAGTGTGCTCGCATCTAAGGATACATTCGGTATATTCCATATTATCACAGTGTTTTTGGTGCTTGTTTCTGCAAAATAAGTCACCATGGGCCCCAAGAAAGCTTCTAGTGCCAACCCTGTGGTAAAAAGGGTGAGAATTAGTATGGAAATTAAGGAAGATTTTGAAGGGTTTGGGGCTAACCCTGAGAAGCCTATGCCAGTTGCGGAATCCATTGTGCCTGCTTCAAAAATTAAGGAAATGTGTGCAAAGTAGGTTGAACTGCAAACCTTTATGGATGAAAATCACCCTAACACAGCTATTGCAAGCTGTGCTGGTGACTATTACAATGACAGTGTTGTGGCCCATTTTAGACAAATCATAAAGGAACTGGAGGTACAGAGCTCTATGGACAGACTTGTGCAAGAGAGGTCCAGTGACTCTAAAGGTGGTCCTAGTGGCATTAAAAGAAGGGAAGTAACCCCGGAGAAGGACTTGCTACCTCAAGTCCTAATGGAAGGGGATTCCCCTTCTAAACAATAAGTTTGACACTCCCCTCCTCCCATCCCATCAATCATCACCAGATCTTCATTAAAGGTAAGTGTTATGTATTCTATTGTTAGTAGAGTACTACAAACTGTGCATGTCTTCTTCAGTTTGTGTGCATTAAACTTAATATTTCATATGGTAAATTTTTTTTTTTCATACTTTTGGGTGTCTTGCACAGATTAATTTGATTTCCATTATTTCTTATGGGGAAAATTGATTCGCTTTTCGATAATTTTGGTTTACGATGAGCTCTCAGGAATGGATTAATATCACAAACCGGGGGTCCATTGTATATTGCATGTATATGCGGAATCATCCTTGCTGGCTTTGTAAACAATGGCACACTGGCTGGCACATGGGATGAGTGACCAGGCTCGTTCAGGGCACCATACAGATGCGCTCGGGATGAACCCTCCTAACCGAGTTTTTAGGTGTTATCCGAGCCCATTTGTTTATGCCAAAGCAAGGCGTTGTCTGATTTTGGCATTAGCCAATTCCGCCGTTAACTGAGGGTCCACTGTATTCCAGTTTCAAAACAGGGTCCAGAATAAACAATGAAGACATTCCTGGCACTAAACTAACATTTCCTTTGTTCATCAGTTACGTTTTCAGGCTTTACAAATGAATTCCATTTTGATTTTTTATTCACATAATAATTTTTTCTTTCTTTCAACACACCGGCCGCATCCCACTGAGGCAGGGTGGCCCAAAAGGAAAAACGAAAGTTTCTCCTTCTTCATTTAGTAATACACCTACCATCCGACTTACGACCGAGTTCGGTTCCGAGAAACCGGTCGTAAGTCGAAATGGTCGTAAGTTGAACTTTGCTACTGAATATCAACAGAACATTTTTGTAATGACTTTATTTTGTTTTATTTTGGTATTTCATGTTTTACTTTACTTTTTATGTTGTTAGTACTGTATTTTATACTGTAAGGTTTAGGATGAACACTGTGTACAATTCCAATAGTTGTTTATTTCCCAGAAATTTGGCATAAAATTTCATACACATATACAACAAATTTCTAAGAAAATTTCCAAGACTGTAGGCATACTATCGAAGATACGGTACTATGCTCCACAGTCAGCCCTCCTGGCCCTATATCACTCTCTTATTTACCCCTATCTCACCTATGGAATTTGTGCATGGGGCTCAACAACAAGTAACCATCTCAGACCACTAATTACCCAACAAAAGGCTGCAGTTAGAATGATAACAAATTCTCACTATAGGCAGCACACTCCACCAATATTCAATACACTAAACCTCCTCACCATACAAAACATCCATACTTATTACTGCACCTATTACATACATAGAACACTTAACTCTGATATTAACCCTCCCCTCAAACATCTCCTTGCCAACCTCAACAGAACACATGACCATAACACAAGGCACAGATCACTCTTTGATGTTCCTCGTGTCCATCTCACACTATGTAAAAACTCAATGCACATAAAAGGCCCTAAAATCTGGAATTCATTACCTGTAAATATAAAAGAAACACTACCTGTTTATAAATTCAAGTCTCTTCTCAAAGATCACTTACCCAAAACCAAATAAATACTGAATAACTGAACCTTATAAATTGTATATCTTAAATGTTTCTCACAATTATATCACATAAATGTTAAACCTAAAACCCAATCTAACTTTATTATTTTTTAAATACACTACCTAACAGAATACTCCATTCTACTGAATGTACAACAATGCATACAACCATATGACCTGTCTTTGTAATACTCACTTGTGCTTTATAGTAACCTGTTTACATTAATGTTTTATCACTGATTTCATCATTGCTTAGTTAATGTTAAGTTAATTTTAAGCCAGCCCGTAATGCTATGCATAGTATAAGTGTCTTTGGCATACTGCTCTTACCTGTATTTGTTGTACCTCTGTATGTGTGCTCAAATTTTTAAATAAATAAATAAATAAATAAAAAACACGGTCGTAAGTCGAGTGGTCGTAAGTCGAGCAGGTCGTAAGTCGGATGGTAGGTGTATATACAGGAGAAGAGGTTACTAGCCCCTTGCTTCAAACCAAAAAATAGGTGGTTTGCTGTTATGCAATACTGTAATGATTGTATAAATAATATCATCACATTTGTGAATGTATATCAGACCCACCAGCTGGCGTTTATTAGATGTGTGAGGTCATTTGTGTACTCTTGAACATCTGCAAAAATTTAACATTTCTGCTACTTTGAGCTCAGTTTCAAGCCATTTCCAGTAATAAAACCAATCAAAATCATCTCTATTTCTATAATATGTCTTCCATTCTATCAAATGAGACCAAGAAATCACAAATACAAGTATAAAAAACATACGAAAAAACACTGCAAAATCACCGTTTTAATCGAAAATTATGGTCTCAGTTTTTTCTCTCATTATGCACTGTGTGCTGCAGGATTTGCTTTGTGGTGCACACAACACATAGATGTATTCTCTTATATCTAGGCCCAAATTTACCACTCACAGCTTGTCAGAGTGAGCTGAGCTCATGGCGTAGATCTACGGTTTGGACCCTCTACTCAAAGCCGTAGAACTATGGCACGGACCCTGAAAGGGTTAATGCTGCACTTCATCACTGGCTGGTGCTATAGCCTTTATCGACTCCTGCTGCTTTAGTATAGTACATATCGCAGAATCACTGAAGGCACATTCTCCCCTCTCTCTCAGCCCTGTACCAAAGGGCTGGTTGGCACTAGGAACTTTCTTTGGGCCCATGGTGGCTTATTTAGCAGTTGCAAGCACTAAAAAGAGTAGAATAATATGAATTGTATCATATGAACGTGTGGGGTGACAGTCACTCGCTGATAAACAATGGCAAACTGACTCTGAATGGTGTGAAATGCTTTGGGGGGCTGCTCGCACACGTTCGGGATGAACAACCATTACCGAGGTAAATGACAATCACTGAGCCAAAATTTTGACGAAAAAACGTTATGATTACCGAATATTATGAAATCCAACAACTACGATATCCTGGGGTCCACTGTATTTGCAATAATCATTATATATAGTTCGGTGTTCAGAGGTAACTAAAAGTTTGAGATAATATTGATCATAGATACTTATCTGGAGTTTACCTGGACATAATTCTGGGGGTCAACACCCCTGCGGCCTGGTCTGTGACCAGGCCTCATGGTGGATCAGAGCCTGATCAACCAGGCTGTTACTGCTTGCTGCACGCAATCCAACATACGAGCCACTGCCCGGCTGGTCAGGTACCGACTTTAGGTGCTTGTCCAGTGCCTGCCTGAAGAGAGCCAGGGGTCTATTGGTAACATCTCTTATATATGCTGGGAGGCAGTTGAACAGTCTCGGGGCCCCTGACACTCATCGTCTGCTGAGTCTTTTGCTTTCGTTGGGAGTGATTTTCGTGTGCAAGTTCGGTACTAGTCTCTAGGATTTTCCAGGTGTGTATTATCATGCATCTCTCCCGCCTGCATTCCAAGGAGTACAGGTTCAGGAACTTCAAGCGCTCCCAGTAATTGAGGTGTTTTATCTCCGTTACGCGCACCGTGAAGATTCTCTGTATATTTTCTAGGTCAGCAATTTTACCTGCCTTGAAAGGTGCTGTTAGTGTGCAGCAACATTCCAGCCTAGATAGAACAAGCGACCTGAAGAGTGTCATCATGGGCTTGGCATCGCTAGTTATGAAGGTTCTCATTATCCATCCTATCATTTTTCTAGCAGATGCGATTGATACGATGTTATGGTCCTTGAAGGTGAGATCCTCTGACATGATCACTCCCAGGTCTTGGACGTTGGTTTTTCGCTCTATTTTGTAGCCGGAATTTGTTTCGTTCTCTGATAAAGTTTTTATTTCCTCATCTTTACCATATCGGAGTAATTGTAATTTCTCATCGTTGAACTTCATATTGTTTTCTGCAGCCCATTGAAAGATTTGGTTAATGTCCACCTGGAGCCTTACAGTGTCTGCAGTGGAAAACACTGTCATGCAGATTCAGGTGTCATCGGCAAAGGAAGACACGGTGATGTGGCTGAAATTCTTCTCTGTGTCAGATATGAGGATGAGAAACAAGATGGGAGCGAGTACTGTGCCTTGTGGAACAGAGGTTTTCACCATAGCCGCCTCGGACTTTACTCTGTTGACTACTACTATTTGTGTTCTGTTTGTGAGGAAATTATAGATCCATTTACTAACTTTTTCTGTTATTCCTTTAGCACACATTTTGTGCACTATTATGCCATGGTCACACTTGTCGAAGGCTTTTGCAAAGTCTGTATATATTACATCTGCATTCTTTTTGTCTTCTAGTGCATCTAGGACCTTGTCATAGTGATCCAGTAGTTGGAACAGACAGGAGCAACCTACTCTAAACCAATGTTGCCCTGGGTTGTGTAATTGATGGGTATCTAGATGGGCGACGATCTTGCTTCTTAGGACCCTTTCAAAGATTTTTATGATAAGGGATGTTAGTGCTATCAGTCTGTAGTTCTTTGCTTTTGCTTTACTGCCCCCTTTGTGGAGTGGGGCTATGTATTTTGCTTTTAGTAACTGTGGGACGACCCCCCGTGTCCATGCTCCCTCTCCATAGGATGGTAAAAGCATGTGATAAGGGCTTCTTGCAGTTCTTGATGAACACGGAGTTCCATGAGTCTGGCCCTGGGGCAGAGTGCATGGGCATGTCATTTATCGCCTGTTCGAAGTCATTTGGCATCAGGATAACATCAGATAGCCTTGTGTTTACCAAATTCTGTGGCTCTCTCATAAAAAAATTCATTTATATCTTCGACTCTGTCTGGTTAGCAGCTTGCTAAAAACTGAGTCATATTGGGACTTGAGTAGCTTACTCATTTCCCTGCTGTCATCTGTGTAGGACCCATCTTGTTTAAGTAGGGGCCCAATACTGGATCTTCTTAACTTTTATTTGGCATAAGAAAAGAAATACTTTGGGTTTCTTTCAATTTCATTTATGGCTTTTAGTTCTTCCCGCGATTCCTGACTCCTATAAGATTCCTTTAGCTTTAGCTCGATGTTTGCTATTTCTCTGACCAGTGTCTCCTATGCATTTCCGATATATTGGCCTCTTTTAGCCGCTCTGTTATTCTTTTTCGTCACCTGTAAAGGGAGCACCTGTCTCATTCTATTTTACATCTTCTCCTCCTTTTTCTTAAAGGAATAAGCCTTCAGCATACATCGAGTGCCACAGAATTAATCTGTTCTAGGCATAAGTTGGGGTCTGTGTTGCTTAGTCTATCTTCCTAGCTTATATGGTTTAGGACTTGATTTACTTGTTCGCACTTTGTTCTTGTTATTGAAGTTGAATTTGGTGAAGGCTCCCTCGTGACTGATCTCATTTTGTCGGTCGGGGGCTTCGCGCATACATGTCTGAACCTCGATTATGTTGTGATCTGAGTATATTGTTTTTGATATGACATTTCATATCAGATCATCATTGTTAGTGAAGATGAGGTCCAGTGTATTCTCCAGTCTAGTAGGCTCTATTTATTTATTTATTTATTTATTTATTTATTTATTTATTTATTTATTATTATTAATTTAGACATGATACATAGATGTACAAAGAAATACAGTGGTTAAGTGTAACATGCCAAAAGCCCCTTGTATGCAGAGCATTATGGGCAGGCTTAAAATTAACTTAAGATTAACTAGGCAATGATATATTCAGTGGTAAAAATTACAGTAAACAAATAACAATTAAGCACAAATGAGTATTTCAAAGACAGGTCATATGGTCATTTGCTGACTTGCTGTACATTCAGTAGAGTAATAGGTAGTGTAATTAAAAAAAAACGAAGTTTGCTAGGGTCACAGGTTAAACATTTATGAGATACAATTATTCAGTATTTATTTAGTTGTGAGTCATTAAGTGATTTTTAGGAAGAGACTTGAATTTATAAACAGACAGTGTTTCTTTTATATTCACAGGTAATGAATTCCAAGTTTTTGGGCCTTTTATGTCCATTGAGTTTTTGCATAGTGTGAGATGGACACGAGGAATGTCAAAGAGTGATCAGTGCCTTGTGTTATGGTCATGTGTTCTGTTGAGGTTGCTAAGGAGACGTTTGAGGGGAGGGTTTATATCCGAGTTAAGTGTTCTTTGTATGTAGTAGGTACAATAGTAAGTATGGATGTTTTGTACGGTGAGTAGGTTTAGAGTTTTGAATATTGGTGGAGTGTGCTGCCTGTAGTGGGAATTTGTTATTCTGACTCTAGCCTTTTGTTGGGTAATTAATGGTCTGAGATGGTTTATTGTTGTTCAGCCCCATGCACAAATTCCATAGGTGAGATAGGGGTAAATAAATGAGTGATATAGGGCCAGGAGGGCTGACTGTGGAACATAGTACCGTATCTTCGATAGTATGCCTATGGTCTTGGAAATTTTCTTGGAAATTTGTTGTACATGTGTTTGAAATTTGAGTCCATTATCAAGGTGGATTCCTAAGAATTTTCCCTCTGTGAGCTTTGTGATAGGTGATCCATTTATCATTATGTTAAAAGGGACATCTGTAGCTCTGTTTCCAAACTGAATGAAGTAAGTTTTGTCAATGTTGAGAGTAAGTTTGTTAGTCATCATCCAGATAGATATTTTCTGTAATTCATTATTCACAGTATTGGCTAGCATGACTGGGCTTGGGTAAGAGAAGACGTATGTAGTGTCATCTGCAAATAGTGTGGGTTTGAGTAGTTGCAATGCATTTGGTAGGTCATTTATGTAAACGAGAAAGACAAGAGGGCCAAGGACACTTCCCTGTGGGACACCAACTGTAATTGGCTATGCAGAAGAGTTTGCTCCATTTGTGTACATATATTGGCTTCTGTTGCTGAGATATGACTTTAGGTAGTTGAGGGAGTGCCCTCTAATACCATAGTGCGGCAATTTTGTGGAGCAAATCGTGGTCACCTGTATCAAAAGCGTTACGTAAATCAATGAAGATCCCCAGTGGGACTTCTTTTTACTGTAGTGCAGTGTATATTTGTTCTAGCATGTGTATAATAGCATCATTCATATATTTATTTAGGCCTGAACCCAAACTGACAGGGATTGAGTACGTTGTGGGAGATGAAGTAGGAATAGATTCACTTATGAATTAATTTTTCAAAGATTTTAGAGAGAGGGTGTAAGTTGGATATTGGCCTATAGTTATTCAAGTCTGTTTTGTCTCCTCCTTTATGGATTGGGGTGACCCTCACTATTTTGAGAACTGTAGGGAACGTAGAGGATTCGATGGATTTGTTAAAGAGTGTTGCAATGATTGGTGACAGCACTTGCAACACTTTTTTGTATATAAAGGGTGGTAAGGTATTTAAATCTGTCTTGTTTTTAGTGTGTTGATAATAAGGGAGACTTCTGTTGCGTTAGTCGGAACTAGGAACAGTATATTCGGGTTGTTGCCAGTGAGGTAGTCATTGGGTGGGGTATCTGAGCTTGGGATTTTATTGGCTAGGTTTTTTCCTATGGTGGAGAAGAAATCATTGAGTCTGTTTGCCATTTCAGTTGGTGGGAGTTGGGGTTCATCTGGTTTTGTTAGTTCAGTAGCATTATTTCTTGATATTTTTTGTTCCTAGAATTTCTGATAGGGTTTTCCAGGTCTTTTTTATATCACCTTTTAAGTTGGATAATCTGTTCTCATAATAGAACTTTTTAGTCCTTCTTATCAGGCTGGTTAGGATTGACGAGTAACGTTTTGTTTGGTCTCTGGTTGTGTGACCCATTCTGTACTGTTTTTTGTATAGGTGCTTTGTATTTATGTATTTGAGGATGCTGGGTGTTAGCCAGGGACTGTTCAGTCTCTTAGCTGTCATCTGTTTAGTTTTTTTAGGGCAGTGTTTGTTATAGGTTATAGGGGTATTGGGTATTTTTTAGAAAATTATTAATACATTCATCAATGTCTGTATAGATTTCTAGCTCAGTGTTCCAGTCAGTGTTTGTTATTGCTGTTGTGAAGTTATTAATGGCTGCCTCATTATGAAGTCTGAAAGTGACTTTAGTAGTGCTTTGGGGTAATTTGCCTAGATTAGTTATGAGGAAGGTAGGGTAGTGGTCTCTGGTATTATCTGTGATTATGCGTGATTTTGAAGGGGATATGGTGTTGGTCCAGATGTGGTCTAGTAGGGAAACACTAGTCTCTGTAATTCTTGTAGGTTTTGTTACTGTTGGTAGCAACAAGCAGTTACTCAGTGTTTGTGAATTCAGTAACGTGTGAGTCCTGGTCTTGCAGGAGATTTATATTGAATTCCCCTGAGAGTAGTAAGTGATCTTTATTCATGTGTGCATCAGTTATCATACTTCCTAGGTTTTCACTAAAATGGCTAATGTTTGACTGTGGTACTCTGTAGATGTTTATCACTGTGAGAGGTTTTTGTAGGTATTTGGATTTGAATTTAGCTATTGTATATTCCCCATGTTCATCCCTTGTGTATGTATTATTGATACATTCTAGATGGTCTGAGTAGTATATAGTTGTGCCACCCCCTTGTTGATCTGGCCTGCAGTTGTGTATGGCTGTGTAACCAGGAATAACATAGACATCTGTAGTATCAGGCTTTAGCCAGGTGTCGGTGAGAGTAATGATGGATATACTGGCATGCAGGGAATTCGATAATGCTATGAGGTCATCGTAATGTTTGCTTAAAGATCTGACATTGTAGTTAGAGAGTTATGTTGTTGTTGGCTCTGAGAAGTGCCTTTGATTGTTCTGCTGTGTAGTAATTACAGTTAGTGTTTGATTCATTTAAGTCCTTCAGTAAGAGGTTGGTATCAGGATCAATGCTTGTAATCATAAGATTTATAGTGAATCTATAATTAGAATTAAGTACAAGACAAAGTAAATTTTCTAAAGCTAAAAAATAGCACCTGAATTATTTTAACAAATGTAAATATATGAACTAAGGTAGTTCTTTAAAGGTAAAATAAAGGAGACAATATAAAAGGAACTAATACAAGTTGTGGGGAACAAATAGTGGTAATCAGTAAAGGAGCTTGGGATTATAATAGCAAAATAATGAATGTATTACACTTTAGCACCTGCTGGTTTAAGTTGAATTTTGTGCAGAGATTTAAAAGCTCGTGTGTGTGTGTGAGTTCTCGTCAGAGCTGCCTCCTGGTGGTATCACTGCAACAACATTATTTGCTATATTCCTCCAATTTGGGTGCCTTAAGTTGAAATCCCCCAGGAGCAAGATGTTGGGGGCAGGAGCTGGAAGATTTTACAGACAGTGGTCAATTTTCAACAGCTGTTCCTGGAATTGCTGGGACGTTGCATCCGGAGGCTTGTAGACTACCACAATGACTAGGTTTTGGTTCTCGATCTTTACTGCTAAAACTTCAACTACATTTGAGGCATTAAGCAGTTCTGTGCAAATAAGTGATTCTGTGATATACAGGCCAAATCCCCCCTTTTGCCTGTTCACTCTGTCGCATCTGTATAGGTTGTAACCTGGGATCCATATTTCGTTGTCCACGTGATCCTTTATGTTGGTCTCTGTGAAAGCCACGAACATTGCACTTGCCTCTGCAAGCAGTCCACTGATGAAAGGTATTTTGTTGTTCGTTGCTGGCTTTAGACCCTGTATATTTGCAAAGAAGAATGTCATCTGACTGGTTGTACTGGGGGGGACTTTTTTTTCTGGCACTAATATCTGTATCTATTGGTTTGGAGTGGAGGCCATCGACTGTGGTTCCACTCCAGAAATGACTGGATTTGGCGTACGATTTCTGCCATTTCCTGCCAGGTTTTTTTTTATCTTCCTGGCACTAGAAAACACCTCCCTCTTGAGTGGCTGTGGCTACCCAGATTTTCCCATGGTCTGGATGTTTTGTATCTTTTGTCCCCTTTAGATGGTGTGCCTGGCAATTTAAGTTATAGCACTGTCTTTCCTGTACTGAAGAGGGGCACATTTCAGGGTAAAAAAGCTTACAGGAAGGGAGTTTGCATTTTCCTGTTGTCATATTGGCACAGCATTTAATAGGGTGGTCAGAGTTGCATGTTCCATCTGTTTTTCCAGATTTCCCATACCTGCAGATAGCAATTGCATAATATGTGCACAGGGTTGGTTTCCATTTGCCTTGGGTTTTTGTGACTGTGTTCCCTGTTGGTGCATGTTTTCCTGTCTCATTCCTATCCTCACTAGTACTAACAATGGAGCTCTCACCAGTTGTTTCTGGTAATATATCCTCACTATTGCTAGTGGAGTCCTCTTGCTTGCTATCTCCTGTGGTATTACTAGTTTGTAATATAGGTTTTATATTGTCCTTGACTACACTTGTTTCCCCACTACAGCTCCTGTCTCCCTCGAGACCATTTATATGCATTCCCTCCTGTGTACATTTCTGTGACCAACTGTATTTCATATTCTACTATACTGTGACCAACTGTATTTCACAATCTACTGTGCTCCGTGACCTGCTCTGTGACCAACTGTACTGTGACTAACTGTATTTCTTTATCTGTACTGTGACCAACTGTATTTCATGATCTACTGTCCTGTGACCAACTGTACTGTGACTTGCTCTGTTTCCAACTGTACTTCATGATCTACTTTACTCTGTGACCAACTGTACTCCATGATCTTCTCTGTGACCTACTTTACTGTGTGACCAGCTATACTCTGATCTGTACTCTGTGACCAACTATACTATGTGATCTACTGTACTCATTGATCTACTGTACTCATTGATCTACTGTACTCCTTGATCTACTGTACTCTGTTTAAAAAGCTTTTCTATATATATATATAAATTATTATTACAGGAAATTGATGTAGATGCAGTAGCATCAGATGGAGAACTTGTATGTATGGCAGTGAGCGAACATGTTGAGAATGCGGGAGTGCACTCTGGTGATGCTACACTTGTCACTCCACCTCAGGATCTCAACTCTGAAACTCTTGCTAAGATAACTTCTATATGTGCTGCTATTGCAAGAGCCCTGGAAGTCAATGGACCTTTCAACATGCAGCTAATTGCTAAGGTAAAAATATTTAGTATTACGTATGTTGAAGCATTAGATATTACATGTTTTTAGCTGCTCCTGTCATCAGGATTTATTTCATACAATATTTTGTTCCTCCATTGGGAAATGGAACAGAATTCTTCCTCCGTAAGCCATGTGTGTCATAAGAGGCAACTAAAATGCCGGGAGCAAGAGGTTAGTAACCCCTTCTCCTGTATATGTTACTGAATTTTAAAAGAGAAGCTTTTGTTTTTCTTTTTATGTCACCCTGCCTCGGTGGGATATTGTTATTGTTTGAATGACTACTCACTCCTTAGCTGTTTTTCTAGGAGTGCATTGCGATTGATCAAAATGACCCAAATGAAAATAAGTCACTTTGGCTTGTATGGGTTATTCTAGGTAATTTTCACACAAGTTACTTTGTAAGACAATTGTAATCATCATAAATTGTGTAATGTAGCTAAATATACTTACCTCCTGACTCACCACACCACAACATCCCAGTCAGCTTTCAGACTGCAGCCGCTCTAATTCGCTTCTCCAGAACTCATTTCAGGCTAACAGGTTTTCCTAAATTACTTCACTGAAATTTTCTTGCTTACACCCCCTCAACACATCTAATCCCAAAACACCATGTTGCTCCACTCTGATGTAACACTTAGATATTTGTGTTGGATGATCAGGCCCCACCTCTCAGAACCTTGTTTCAACTCTTCCTTTAACATCTCTCATACCACAACCTTTCCAGGTTTATACATCCTCATGATAAACATCACAGTTTGGCTTCATTACTTGCAGCCAGTTATGCTGTACTTGAGTGTTGGTTAATAGGTTTCCATACATTCTGTGTGGGAGAAATAATTCCTTAAACATATTGCTTTTACATATATAAAAATTTTGGGACATTGAATATTCTGCTTAGTCTTGTCATTTTTTTTATATTATAAAAAAGTTGAATTTAATAATGGTCTTATTCAGAATAATAGGAGCTAGGAAAAGCTCACTTTGATAGCTATTAATACATTAGTTTTTATCCAAACAGGACAATCATCTGAAAGTTATAGAAACAAACTTGAGAGTGTCTCGGTCTTTTCCTTTTGTAAGCAAAACTCTGGACTTCGACTTCGTTGCTTGTGCCACTAAAGTAATTCTTGGAGAGAAGGTTACACCAACTCATGTTCTCCGAGGCTGTGGACGTGTTGGTGTCAAAGTGCCCCAGTTCAGTTTTTCTCGTCTAGCTGGTGAGTCCTTTTGACATATCTAGGCTCTTCATAGAAAATCAGACAAATAGACAAACAAATTTTATTTCTTTGTGTAGTATACAATATGTAGTTTACATGTGATAAAATACTGTTAAGCACAAAGAAAGCCAGTAACATGCATGTGCATTTCAGGCAGATTGATCTTAATACATTAATTTATAATTAATATTTACCACTCCAATACCTATGTGTAGATTATGGAGTGGTAAATATTAATTATTACAAAAAAGAGAGGTAGCAAAAATATTAAAATTAGTACAATTTTACAATACAGGTCCGCCATCACAAATCCGGCAGTCAGTTATTCGGTTCCTTCAGTCATTCGGCACTAATTTTGGCTAGCATAATTTCAAATTTCCAGGGTTGCCACACCAACCTGCTGGTACTGTTTGGTGGTGCTACTTGCTGCATAAGTCATTCCAATTTCTTTTTCTCCATTTATTGTTTTAACCTGCTTACTTTTAGCCCTAGCCATGGCTCCAGTGAATAAAAGAAATGCTTCTCATTATGTAAAGCACCTACACAGTACATTATCCATTAACCCTTTCAGGTTCCGTCCCGTAGATCTATGGCTTTACATTCAGGGTCCAAACCGTAGATCTACGCCAAAATTCTAGCGCCATCAAATTTAGCACGAGAAGGCTGGTAGGCCTACATCTAAGAGAATGGGTCTGGGTGGTCAGTGTGCACACCATAGAAAAAATCTGGACACCCACATGGCATTGTGGGAATGCCAGCAAAGTAGCTTTGTTCATAGTGCCTGGCGGCAAGGAAGCTCTCACTCCCCACTCACTCTCCGGGCGAATTCTGACTCTCCTCTTCACAGCTTACAGTTCTAAGACTGATGGAAGTGGAGCTGAAGACGAATTCTATGGTTTTGAACCATATGGTACCATTGTGCCATATAGTACAATGGTGCCATGTCATACAATGGTATATGGTACAATGGTACCATATGGTACAATGGTACCATGTAGTACATTGTACCATATAGTACATTGTATCATATAGTACATTGTACCATATAGTACAGGGTACAGGGACCCTATTGGAAATAAATCTGTCTGACTTTTTTGGGTTATCCTAGGTTCTTCAAACATATGCTGCTAAGTATGATACTCTATGTAACTTTATTTGTGTATAACTAAATAAACTTACTTATGATGCCACATGCACTTGAGTAAGTTTATTCAGGTGTACAGAAATACAATCACATAGATTATCATACATAGCAGCATATGTATAAAATCCTAGGATAATCCAAAAAAGTCAGGGTGACTTATTTCCATAATTATCCCTGTATCTGTACCATATGGTGTCCTGTACTGTATGGTACCCTGTACCACATGGTACCCTGTACCACATGGTACCCTGTACCACATGGTACCCTGTACCACATGGTACCCTGTACCACATGGTACCCTGTACCACATGGTACCCTGTACCATATGGTACCCTGTACCACATGGTACCCTGTACCATATGGTACCCTGTACCATATGGTACCCTGTACCATATGGTACCCTGTACCATATGGTACCCTGTACCATATGGTACCCTGCACCATATGGTACCCTGCACCATATGTTATCCTGTACTGCATGGTACCCTTTACCATATAGTACAATGTACTCTATGGTACCCTGTAACATACACCGTGTACCATATGGTCAATAGGAGCTGGTGGCATGAGACACCAGCCAAGACTGAGTGAGTGGCAACACAAGCTAGCTACTGACTTCGCAGTTTCCTGAGACAAAGTGCTTTGTCATCCACCTCAAGGAACACGTAAAGTTCCTGTACACTTGTAAATATATAATAGAACATTACTAATATATATTTTTGCATATTTTTGTTGTAAACAACTATTGTAAACAAAATAATAATGAAAATATTAGTCTGTTTGTGTTGAATACAACAGTACCATATGGTACAATGAACGATATGGTATTGTACTGTATGGTACAATGTACCATATGGTACCATTGCATCATATGGTACCATATGGTACCATTACACCATATTGTACCATAAGGTACCATTGCACCATATGGTACAATTGTATCATATGGTACCATTGTGCCAAATGGTGCCATTCTACCATATGGTACCATTGTATCATATTGTACCATTGTGCCAAATGGTGCCATTCTACAATATGGTACCATTGTATCATATGGTACCATTGTATCATGTGCCATTTTGCCATATTGTACCATATGGTACCATTGTATCATAGGATGCCATTGTACCATATGGTACCATTGCACCCTATGGTACCATTGCACCCTATGGCACCATTGTACCATATGGTACCATGGTATATGCCATTGTTCCATATGGTACCATTGTATCATATGGTGCCATTGTACCATATGGTACCATTGCACCCTATGGCACCATTGTACCATATGGTACTATATGGTACTGTTGTATTCAACACAATAACCACACTAATATTTTCATCATTTTGTTTACAATAAACTTGTAAACAAGTTTTGTAAGCAATATAATGATAAACAAATTAGTGCAGTTATTGTGTTGAATACAGTGAGTGTACACTTATACAATATACATTATACTGGTCTCACAGGCGCAAATGTTATTAGAAAAAGAAAAAAATTAGAAAAGAAAAGAAAAAA
This sequence comes from Cherax quadricarinatus, assembly GCF_038502225.1. Lineage (NCBI taxonomy): Eukaryota > Metazoa > Arthropoda > Malacostraca > Decapoda > Parastacidae > Cherax > Cherax quadricarinatus. Next base: position 1,762,963 of record NC_091336.1, read on the forward strand.
GTATAAAAAACATAAAATAAAAAAATGGGATTTTGCAGAAGTCACTGATGTTGCCACCACCTGGTCATTTTGGGTCAACTTCCCGCTGCTGTATCTCAGTAAGTACTGATCAGAAAAAGCTTTTTTTGTCTTATTACCTTCACAAAAATATACTCTTTAATTCTGCACCACTTCAGATTTTGGCTTTGGACCCTGAAGGGGTTAAAGATAAGGTGGCTTTGAAGCCACTGTCGGTTGTCATGAGCTCAGTCTCATGAAGCAGGAGAATATGCTTTATTATTATGCTAATATCAACACTACAGCTTATTTGCCTATCACAATTGATCTAATATGACATAAGAAACAATATAAATAACATAAAACATGTTAAATACTCCAGAATGAACAATATTTGGCATAAAACCGAGCAGTTGGACGGAGGTATGAAGAGGATATATGGTATACAAATACCTTTCTCCTATCCCTGTCTTGGGGCTTATATTAGAGAAAACAGAGTGTAACACAGGGTTAACTGTCATATTCACTCTTACTGCACCATAAACCTGAAACAAAAAAGTTATTTTTCTCTCGATAGATTATCACACATAGCAACATATGTGTAGAGAACCTAGGATAACCCAAAAAAAGTCAACGTGGCTGTTTTTATAGTACCTGGCTTGGGTTAGCCATTTATGATTTTTGGTAAATATTCGATTCCCAGCCAGGGTAGAAACATTAGGCGTGTTTCTTTACACCTGTTGTCTGTTTACCCATCAGTAAATGGGTACCTGGGTGTTAGTCGACTAGTGTGTGTGTTATCCTGGGACACTGACCTAATTTTCTTGAAATACTCAGCATAACAAGCAGCTTTCTATACAGTAGTATGTCACTGATATCAGCTAGGCCTGTATACCTTGTACATGTACGTGTAGTAAATAAAGATATTATTATTATTATTATTATTATTATTATTATTATTATTATTATTATTATTATTATTATTATTATTATTATTATTATTATTATTATTATTATGTATATTATTACTATTTTCTCAGTTGTTTGTTGGGTTATCTTATTCAAACTTGGGCAATGTATGATGGAAAGATACCTCTTCACGTACATCAGAAATGAAAGAAATCAGACCATAAATCGCGGAGTTCACTTCTCGGCCATTAGCGGCCGCTTAGTGGTATATTTTTGTATGGTTATGGTTATATTCTCATTTTTTCGGCCTCATTTGATAGAATGAAAGATATATTACAGAAATAGATATGATTTTGATTGCTTTCATGATGAAAAGTACCTTGAAATTGCGCTCACAGTAGCGAAAATTTATTTATTTATTTATTTATTTGAACATGATACAGTGAAGTACAAAAGAATACAGTAAAATGCAGCATGCCAAAGCCATTTGAATGCATAGCATTACGGGCAGGCTTAAAATTAACTTAAGATTAACTAAGCAATGATATATTCAGTGGTACAAAAATTATTGTAAAACTGATAACAATTTATTACAAATGAGTATTACAAAGACAGGTCATATGGTCATTTACTGTGTTGCTGTGTAATCAGTAGAATGGAGTATTCTGTTAGGTAATGAAGTTAAATAGTAACAAAGTTTGATTGGGTCACAGGTTGACATTTATGAGATACAATAATGAGATACATACAGTGGTCCCTCGCTTTTTGTAGTTCTCAGCAATCGTAAATTTCGCCAATCATAGGGGTATTTTCGTTCAAACATGGACTCGCTTTTCATAGGTTGACTCGCGAATAGTAGTTCGTCTGGGACGCGTATGCACGGTGTGAGCCGGGGCGGCCTCCCTACCCAGCAGCCTGGCGTTGTTTACCAGTGAGTGAAGGTCCCCTCAAGTGCTCCTACGAAATATTTCATAATATTCCACTCATTTTAGTGCTTGCAAGTATTAAATAAGCTGCCATGGCTCTAAAGAAAGCTCCTAGTGCCAAGCCTTTGGTAAAGAAGGTGAGAAATATGTACAGTGACAAAGTCTTGGGCCATTTTAGGGAAGTGTTAAAGAGACGCCAGAAACAGAGCTCTCTCCACAGTTACTTTGCGAGACAGGACTAGTGACTCTCAAGGTGGTCCTAGTGGCATTAAGAAACAGAGAAGAGAAGCAACCCCAGAGAAGCAATTGGTACCTGAGGTGTTGCTGGAAGGGGATTCCCCTTCTAAACTGTAAACAATCCAATCTCTCTCCTCCTCCAGTCTCCTACACACTAAGAAGAATCTCCAATAAAGGTAAGTGTTACGCTGTTAATGTTTCATTCATCATTTCCCATTGTATTGTTTATGTACTACATGTATATTTCGTGTAAAAAATTTTTTGTTTTAATACTTCTGGGTGTCAGGAATGGATTAATTGTATTTACATTATTTCTTATGGGGAAAATTCATTCACAAATCGTAAATTTCGTTTATAGTAACGGCTCCAGGAACGGATAAAATTATGAAAAACGAGGGACCACTGTACATGGGATACAATTTATGAGATACAATTATTCAGTATTTAGTTGTGGGTGAGTAAGTGATTTTTGAGAAGAGACTTGAATTTATAAACAGACAGTGTTTGTTTTATATTCACAGGTAATGAATTCCAGATTTTAGGGCCTTTTATGTGCATTGAGCTTTTGCATAGCGTGCGATGGACACGAGGAACATCAAAGAGTGATCTGTGTCTTGTGTTATGGTCATGTGTTCTGTTGAGGTTGGTAAGGAGATGTTTGAGGGGAGGGTTTATGTCAGAGTTAAGTGTTCTGTGTATGTAGTAGGTGCAGTAATAAGTATGGATGTTTTGTATTGTGAGTAGGTTTAGGGTTTTGAATATTGGTGGAGTGTGCTGTCTGTAGTGGGAATTTGTTATCATTCTGACTGCAGCCTTTTGTTGGGTGATTAGTGGTCTGAGATGGTTTATTGTTGTTGAGCCCCATGCACAAATTCCATAGGTGAGATAGGGGTACATAAGTGAGTGATATAGGGCCAGGAGGGCTGACTGTGGAACATAGTACCGTATCTTCGATAGTATGCCTACGGTCTTGGAAATTTTTTTGGAAATCTGTTGTATATGTGTTGGAAATTTGAGTCTATTATCAAGGTGGATTCTTAGGAATTTTCCCTCTGTGAGTTTTGTGATAGGTGATCCATTTATCATTATGTTAAGAGAGACATCTGCAGCTCTGTTACCAAAATAATTGTAGTAGGTTTCGTCAATGTTTAGAGTAAGTTTGTTGGTCCTCATCCAGGTTGATATTTTCTGTAATTCGGTATTTACAGTATTGGCTAGCATGACTGGCCTCGGGTGGGAGTAGACGTACGTAGTGTCATCTGCAAATAGTGTGGGTTTGAGTAGTTGCGATGCATTTTGTAGGTCATTTATGTATATGAGAAAGAGAAGAGGGGCTAGGACACTTCCCTGTGGGACACCAACTGTAATTGGCTGTGCTGATGAGTTTGCCCCATTTGTGTACACACATTGGCTTCTGTTGCTGAGGTATGACTTTAGGTAGTTGGGGGAGTGCCCTCTTATACCATAGTGCGACAATTTTATGTGGAGGAAGTCGTTGTCAACTGTATCAAAAGCTTTACGTAAGTCAATGAAGATCCCCAGTGGGACTTCTTTTTTCTCTATTGCTGTATAAATATGTTCTAGCATGTGGATAATAGCATCATTAGTATTTTTATTAGGCCTGAACCCAAATTGACAGGGGTTGAGTATATTGTGGGAGATGAGGTAGGAATAGATACGGTTATGGATTAATTTTTCAAAGATTTTAGAGAGGGTGTAGGTTGGATATTGGCCTATAGTTATTCAAGTATGTGTGGTCTCCTCCGTTATGGATTGGGGTGACCCTTGCTATTTTGAGAACTGTAGGAAAGGTAGAGAATTCAATGGATTTGTTAAAAAGAGTGTTGCAATGATTGGTGATAGCACCTGTGACTTTTTTTTGTATATAATGCATAGTAAGGTATTTAAATCTCCTGTCTTGTTTTTTAGTTTGTTGATAATAAGGGAGACGTTGGTTGTTGATAATAAGGGAGAACTTGGATGTCCTGGCCCTAAGCGAAACAAAGCTGAAGGGGGTAGGGGAGTTTCAGTGGGGGGAAATAAATGGGATTAAATCTGGAGTATTTGAGAGAGTTAGAGCAAAGGAAGGGGTAGCAGTTATGGAAGGAGAAAAGAGAATATGAATGTGTAAATTCAAGAATTATGTGGATTAAAGTAAAGGTTGGATGCGAAAAGTGGGTCATAATAAGTGTGTATTCACCTGGAGAAGAGAGGAATGTAGAGGAGAGAGAGAGATTTTGGGAGATATTCAGTGAATGTATAGGAGCCTTTGAACCAAGTGAGAGAGTAATTATGGTAGTGGACCTGAATGCTAAAGTAGGAGAAACTTTTAGAGAGGGTGTGGTAGGTAAGTTTGGGGTGCCAGGTGTAAATGATAATGGGAGCCCTTTGATTGAACTTTGTATAGAAAGGGGTTTAGTTATAGGTAATACATATTTTAAGAAAAAGAGGATAAATAAGTATACAAGATATGATGTAGGGCAAAATGACAGTAGTTTGTTGGATTATGTATTGGTAGATTAGAGACTGTTGAGTAGACTTCAGGATGTACATGTTTATAGAGGGGCCACAGATATATCAGATCACTTTTTAGTTGTAGCTACACTGAGAGTAAAAGGTAGATGGGATACAAGGAGAATAGAAGCATCAGGGAAGAGAGAGGTGAAGGTTTATAAACTAAAAGAGGAGGCAGTTAGGGTAAGATATAAACAGCTATTGGAGGATAGATGGGCTAATGAGAGCATAGGCAATGGGGTCGAAGAGGTATGGGGTAGGTTGAAAAATGTAAGTGTTGGAGTGTTCAGCAGAAGTTTGTGGTTACAGGAAGGTGGGTGCGGGAGGGAAGAGGAGCGATTGGTGGAATGATGATGTAAAGAGAGTAGTAAGGGAGAAAAAGTTAGCATATGAGAAGTTTTTACAAAGTAGAAGTGATGCAAGGAGGGAAGAGTATATGGAGAAAAAGAGAGAGGTTAAGAGAGTGGTGAAGCAATGTAAAAAGAGAGCAAATGAGAGAGTGGGTGAGATGTTATCAACAAGTTTTGTTGAAAATAAGAAAAAGTTTTGGAGTGAGATTAACAATTTAAGGAAGCCTAGAGAACGAATGGATTTGTCAGTTAAAAATAGGAGAGGAGAGTTATTAAATGGAGAGTTAAAGGTATTGGGAAGATGGAGGGAATATTTTAAGGAATTGTTAAATGTTGATGAAGATAGGGAAGCTGTGATTTCGTGTATAGGGCAAGGAGGAATAACATCTTGTAGAAGTGAGGAAGAGCCAGTTGTGAGTGTGGGGGAAGTTTGTGAGGCAGTAGGTAAAATGAAAGGGGTAAGGGAGCCGGGATTTATGGGATAAAGATAGAAATGTTAAAAGCAGGTGGGGATATAGTTTTGGAGTGGTTGGTGCAATTATTTAATAAATGTATGGAAGAGGGAAAGGTACCTAGGGATTGGCAGAGAGCATGCATAGTTACTTTGTATAAAGGCAAAAGGGACAAAAGAGAGTGCAAAAATTATAGGGGGATAAGTTTGTTTACCATACACTTTACCAGGTACACTAGAGTTATTATTGAAAGAATTAAGAGAAAGATGGAGAATAGGATAGCAGATGAACAAGGAGGCTTTAGGAAAGGTAGGGGGTGTGTGGACCAGGTGTTTACAGTGAAACACATAAATGAACAGTATTTAGATAAGGCTAAAGAGGTCTTTGTGGCATTTATGGATTTGGAAAAGGCGTATGACAGGGTGGATAGGGGGGCAATGTGGCAGATGTTGCAGGTGTATGGGGTAGGAGGTAGGTTACTGAAAGCAGTGAAGAGTTTTTACGAGGATAGTGAGGCTCAAGTTAGAGTATGTAGGAAAGAGGGATATTATTTCCCAGTAAAAGTAGGCCTTAGACAAGGATGTGTGATGTCACCGTGGTTGTTTAATATATTTATAGATGGGGTTGTAAGAGAAGTAAATGCGAGGGTCTTGGCAAGAGGTGTGGAGTTAAAAGAAAAAGAATCACACATAAAGTGGGAGTTGTCACAGTTGCTCTTTGCTGATGACACTGTGCTCTTTGGAGATTCTGAAGAGAAGTTGCAGAGATTGGTGGATGAATTTGGTAGGGTATGCAAAAGAAGAAAATTAAAAGTGAATACAGGAAAGAGTAAGGTTATGAGGATAACAAAAAGGTGAGGTGATGAAAGATTTGATATCAGATTGGGGGAAGAGGGTATGGAGGAGGTGAATGTATTCTGATATTTGGGAGCGGACGTGTCAGCGGATGGGTCTATGAAAGATGAGGTGAATCATAGAATTGATGAGGGGAAAAGGGCAAGTGGTGCACTTAGGAGTCTGTGGAGACAAAGAACTTTGTCCTTGGAGGCAAAGAGGGGAATGTATGAGAGCATAGTTTTATCAACGCTCTTATATGGGTGTGAAGCATGGGTGATGAATGTTGCAGCGAGGAGAAGGCTGGAGGCAGTGGAGATGTCATGTCTGAGGGCAATGTGTGGTGTGAATATAATGCAGAGAATTCGTAGTTTGGAAGTTAGAAGGAGGTGCGGGATTACCAAAACTGTTGTCCAGAGGGCTGAGGAAGGGTTGTTGAGGTGGTTCGGACATGTAGAGAGAATGGAGCGAAACAGAATAACTTCAAGAGTGTATCAGTCTGTAGTGGAAGGAAAGCGGGGTAGGGGTCGGCCCAGGAAAAGTTGGATGGAGGGGATAAAGGAGGTTTTGTGTGCGAGGGGCTTGGACTTCCAGCAGGCATGCGTGAGCGTGTTTGATAGGAGTGAATGGAGACAAATGGTTTTTAATACTTGACGTGCTGTTGGAGTGTGAGCAAAGTAACATTTATGAAGGGGTTCAGGGAAGCTGGCAGGCCGGACTTGAGTCCTGGAGATGGGAAGTACAGTGCCTGCACTCTGAAGGAGGGGTGTTAATGTTGCAGTTTAAAAACTGTAGTGTAAAGCACCCTTCTGGCAAGACAGTGATGGAGTGAATGATGGTGATAGTTTTTCTTTTTCGGGCCACCCTGCCTTGGTGGGAATCGGCCAGTGTGATGATAAATAAATAAATAAATGAAAAAAAAGGGAGACTTCAGTTGGGTTAGTCAGAGCTAGGAAGAGTGTGTTCGGGTAGTTGCCTGTGAGGTAGTCATTGGGTGGGGTATCTGAGCTTGGGATTTTATTGGCAAGGTTTTTTCCTATAGTGGAGAAGAAATCATTGAGTCTGTTTGCTCTTTCAGTAGGTGGGAATTGGGGCTCATCTGGTTTTGTTAATTCAATTTCGCTATTTCGTGTTATCTTTTTTGTTTCTAGTATTTCTGAAAGGGTTTCCCAGGTCTTTTTCATGTCACCTCGTAAGTTTGATAATCTGTTCTCATAATACAATTTTTTAGCCCTTCTTATTAGGCTGGTTAGGATTGACGAGTAACGTTTTGTTTGGTCTCCGGTTATGTTACCCATTCTGTACTGTTTTTCATGTAGGTGCTTTGTATTTACGGATTTGAGGATACTGGGTGTTAGCCAGGGACTGTTCAGTTTCTTTGCAGTCATCTGTTTAGTTTTTTTTAGGGCAGTGCTTGTTATAGAGGTATTGGGTCTTTTCTAGAAAATTATTAATACATTCGTCAATATCTGTATAGATTTCTAGCTCAGTGTGCCAGTCAGTGTTTGTCACTGCTGCTGTGAAGTTATTGATAGCTGCCTCATTGTGAAGTCTGAAGGTGACTAGTAGTGTCCAGGGGTAATTTGCCAAGTTTGTTATGAGGAAGGTAGGGTAATGATCTGTGGTATTATCTGTGATTATGCCTGATCTTAAGAGGGATATGGTGTTGGTCCAGATGTGGTCTAGTAGGGAAACACTAGTCTCTATAACTCTTGTAGGTTTTGTTACTGTTGGTAGCAACATGCAGTTACTCATTGTGTTTGTGAATTCAGTAACATGTGGGTCTTTGTCTTGTAGGAGATTTATACGTATTGAAGTCACCCGAGAGTAGTAAGTGATCTTTGTTCATGCGTGCATCAGTTATCATACTTCCTAGGTTTTCACTAAAACAGCTAATGTTTGACTGTGGTACTCTGTAGATGTTTACCACTGTGATAGGTTTTTGTAGGTATTTGGATTTGAATTTAGCTATTGTATATTCCCCATGTTCATCCCTTGTGCAAGTATTAGTGATACATTCTAGTTTTTCTGAGTAGTATATAGCTGTGCCACCCTCTTGCTGATCTGGCCTACAGTTGTGTATGGCTGTGTAACCAGGAATGGCATAGACATCTGCAGTATCAGGCTTTAGCTAGGTTTCGGTGAGAGTAATGATGGATATACTGGCATGCAGGGAATTTAGTAATGCTATGAGGTCATCGTAATGTTTACTTAAAGATCTGATATTGTAGTTAAAGACAGTTATGTTTTTGTTGGCACTGAGAAGTGCCTTTGATTGTTCTGCAGTGTAGTAATTACACTTAGTGTTTGATTCATTCAAGTCCTTCAGTAATAGGTTGGTATCAGGATCACTACTAGTTATCATACAATTTATAGTGAATCTGTAGTTAGAATTAAGTAGAAGACAAAATAAATATTCAAAAGCTATAAAATAGCACCTGAATTATTTTAACAAATATAAAAAAAAATGAGCTAAGGTAGCTCTTTAAAGCTAAAATAAATGAGGCAATATAAAAGGGACTAAAATAATTTGTGGTGAACAAGAAAGTGGTAGGTAGGTTACTGAAAGCAGTGAAGAGTTTTTACGAGGATAGTGAGGCTCAAGTTAGAGTATGTAGGAAAGAGGGAAATTATTTCCCAGTAAAAGTAGACCTTAGACAAGGATGTGTGATGTCACCGTGGTTGTTTAATATATTTATAGATGGGGTTGTGAGAGAAGTAAATGCGAGGGTCTTGACAAGAGGCATGGAGTTAAAAGATAAAGAATCACACACAAAGTGGGAGTTGTCACAGTTGCTCTTTGCTGATGACACTGTGCTCTTGGGAGATTCTGAAGAGAAGTTGCAGAGATTGGTGGATGAATTTGGTAGGGTGTGCAAAAGAAGAAAATTAAAAGTGAATACAGGAAAGAGTAAGGTTATGAGGATAACAAAAGGATTAGGTGATGAAAGACTGGATATCAGATTGGAGGGAGAGAGTATGGAGGAGGTGAATGTATTCAGATATTTGGGAGTGGACGTGTCAGCAGATGAGTCTATGAAGGATGAGGTGAATCATAGAATTGATGAGGGGAAAAGGGTGAGTGGTGCACTTAGGAGTCTGTGGAGACAAAGAACTTTGTCCTTGGAGGCAAAGAGGGGAATGTATGAGAGTATAGTTTTACCAACGCTCTTATATGGGTGTGAAGCATGGGTGATGAATGTTGCAGCGAGGAGAAGGCTGGAGGCAGTGGAGATGTCATGTCTGAGGGCAATGTGTAGTGTGAATATAATGCAGAGAATTCGTAGTTTGGAAGTTAGGAGGAGGTGCGTTATTACCAAAACTGTTGTCCAGAGGGCTGAGGAAGGGTTGTTGAGGTGGTTCGGACATGTAGAGAGAATGGAGTGAGACAGAATGACTTCAAGAGTGTATCAGTCTGTAGTGGAAGGAAGGCGGGGTAGGGGTCGGCCTAGGAAAGGTTGGAGGGAGGGGGTAAAGGAGGTTTTGTGTGTCAGGGGCTTGGACTTCCAGCAGGCGTGCATGAGCGTGTTTGATAGGAGTGAATGGAGACGAATGGTTTTTAATACTTGATGTGCTGTTGGAGTGTGAGCAAAGTAACATTTATGAAGGGGTTCAGGGAAACCGGCAGGCCGGACTTGAGTCCTGGAGATGGGAAGTACAGTGCCTGCACTCTGAAGGAGGGGTGTTAATGTTGCAGTTTAAAAACTGTAGTGTAAAGCACCCTTCTGGCAAGACAGTGATGGAGTGAATGATAGTGAAAGTTTTTCTTTTTCGGGCCACCCTGCCTTGGTGGGAATCGGCCAGTGTGAAAATAAAAAAAAAATAAGAAAGTGGTAATCAAATAAATGAATATAATGGCAAAATAATGAGCTTATTACACTTTGGCACCTGAGAATAGCACCTTGATTATTTTAACAATTGTGAATATATGAACTAAGTTTGTTATATAAAGCTAAAATAAAAGAGAAAAAAAAAATAAGGGACTAAATTAAGTAATGGTAAACAAAGTTAAAATGACAGATAGTCACTATGATATAATATTGATTTGGGAGTAAGATCTGATTTGTTATATATAATAAGTTGAGCAATATATTGTACTGTAAAAAGTAAAAAAAAATATGAGGTAGTCGGTAATAGTTAGCAAAAGATAGTTAAGGGCCTTGGACAATGATATAATTGAAATATACACTAATTGCACACACAATATAGTCACTAAGATTTGAAAATAATCTTAGAGTAGGACTTGTAATATAAACTTGTAATATAAACTTATAAAAATACAAATTAAAATGGTACTTGCAATTGCACTAGGGTCTGATATAGGTTGTTGACAAGATCAAGAGTATAACTAGATTTAAATTGACAAATAAAAATCACAAAGTAAAGTACCAAAAGAACAATAGGTAAAAAATAACAATGGCAATGACTTGGTTATAATATGATAGTAGATGGTAGACAGGTACACAGGTACACAAGTACACAGGTACACAGGTACAAAGGATAATATAAAGGTTGGAGTTGAATATACAAACTTGAAAATTTGGCAACAAAATGTTATGAAAAGTATAAAATAATGATTAATGTACAAAAGTAAAATTGACTGGTAGTAAATATGGTGTTTAATAAAATTTTAGTAAGTAATAATGATTACAAAAAAAGTGAAAAAGTAATATTTATTTCAAGTTTTAAATTTTAAGAACAGTTATTTGGATTCAATATTGTACTGGTAGTTATACTAGAGGTTATTTAGCAGTACAAGGTAATTAAGAGTACTCTAAGATAGTAATTGTGGTATTAAGACAGGTTATGGTAATTAGACAAGTAATGGTAATTAAATGATGTCAAAAATGTTAAGAGTAAATTGTACTGATAGTAAAAATGGTAATTATTAATTTTAGTAAGTAATATCAATTAATAGTATTTAAAAAAATATGAGGTAGTAATATGGACAGAGAAAGTATCAATTCAGCTAATATTTAAGCAAACAATAGTAAATAAGAAAATTACATAAGGTGACTTATGCTTACTAGTAAAATCACAAAATGAGGTAGTTGAATTTTTTAATTACTAAGAGATTGTACTATGAAATTTGAACAATAATGGAGAAAAACATACACTACACTATGTAGGCTTTTAGGTTGGACATTGTTTAGTTATTCTCTGTAAGATTAGTATCCCTGAGAAATCGTGATAGATCATTCTCGTTCGTGATAGTGCACAGTTGACCTACATTCGTTTTCCTAACTAGAATTTTCCCATCCCGTGTGAAGCATTGGTGTATTGTCATTATTCTCCCGCTTAAGTTTTCTGACTATACAGGAGGTTCTGGCGTTTTTTGGTAAGACACTCGTTTATGTATACCTCTTTATTAAGTCTTTTTTCCTGTCATGTGAGTGGAATCTAAGCATAACACTTTTTCTACCATGGGATCCTAGTAACCTGGCTTCCTTTATTTCTGACTCTGGTACTGTAACTTTTGTTTGGTCCTTTATGATCTGGAGAGTAATTTCTTTACTGTTCGTTTGATTCATATCACTGGGAAAATGTGGACTGTTAACTATTACTGTGTCCGATAGTTTATCTTGTTCAGTTTTATCTTCTTGGAGAGCAAAGTAGTCACTGAACTGGTTATCTAAGTTGTTCTTCCATTCTTTTACTGCTTCTTCAACCTTTGCATTAAGAGATATTATTTGTTCTGTATGGCTATCTATGACTGTTTGGATGGTCTTGCCACAGTTTGTCATTCCTGGTGTTGATAACATTTGTTCAAGACTGAGGATTTTGTTCTCGAGTTGTGTCATCCTGGTGTCTTGTTTTGTTAGCGTCTCTCGAAGATTCATATTTTCAATAACTAAGGTGGAGATGCACGACTTTAGGATATCTGGATCATTGGTCATACCTGAGAGACTACTTGGTAGGTTGAATCCGGGGAAGAGAGGGGAGGATGGGCTGGTGGCAGTCATGTTTGTTGTTATTGTTGTGGTGTCGCTTTGAGCGGTGGTGAGAGGGGTGGTAGCTGGGCCAGCATCGTCCTGGCTACACTTGTTGAATAGTTGATTTTTCGGTGTTTTCTTGCTGGCCTTAGTGCTGTTTTCTCTTAAATTGCGCCTCATAATACTAAAGGAATTGTTGTAGTTAAGAAGAAGTTGTAGTTATACAAAGCTTAGGGTTACGTTGTTTGGCTAGCAGCGGGGTGCTGCTTTGGGTTTGAGGAGGGCAGTCTTCCTTTGATCTCTATTATTTTCGGTTTGTAGGTTTCACTGTTGGTAATCTTTGATCATTCTGGGTGCTACGTTGGGTAGTGCAGTTTTGCTTGTAACTAGGTCATCATAGGAGCATTGGTGGCTCTGATAGTTGGAGAATGTTCTATTCTTTAGCGAAGCTCATGAGTAAACAAATGACATAACCGTCCAATACCTGTCCGCCTGCCAGTCCAATACGGAGTCAATAATGGCTTGACATTATTTATACAATTATTACAATAAATGCAGCAGTCTGCATAACAGTATATCTTCTATTTTTTTATGAATAAAAATTCCAAATGAAAAGCAAGAGTAATATAAGAGGGGCCTGGAGACGTGACTAATGAACAGAGAAAATGTTATTTTAGTGCTAGGAATGTCTGCATTGTTTATTCTGGACCCTGTTTTGAAATTGGCATCTGTTGAAATTTGTGTGAAATTGGCCAAATTGCCAATTTCTGACCACTTTATTGAGTAGTTGAAATAAGTGAATGGGCAGTTTCTTGTACTCAGTTGACAGACTAGAAGTTTATTCAGGTATACACAAAAACAGTTACATAGATTATCATACATAACAGTGTATGTATAGGATAACCCAGAAAAGTCAGACAATGTGACTTATTTCCAGTACCTGGCTTGGGCTTGCCATATGTGATATTTGGTAAATATTTTTTTTTTCTCTGTTTGTTGGGCTATCTCATTGAAACTTGGGCAATATATGATGGAAAGATGGTTCTTAAAGTACAACAAAAATAAAAAAGACGGATGATAAATAAGGGAGTTAACTTCTCGGCCATTAGCTGCCTCTTTGCTGTATATTTTCGTATGGTTTTTATGGTTGTATTCTGAGAGTAAGACACAAGTGCAACATCTGGGTATCTTTATTGTAGACGTTTCGCCATCCAGTGGCTTTATCAATACAAATTCCAGGACATAACTTGAAGACAGTAGAACTATGTACAGAAGATGAGGTAATCAGTCCCTCAACCTAGGAGTAGGTGCGAACAGCACCATAGTCGTGGAGATTCTCCACGACTATGGTGCTGTTCGCACCTACTCCTAGGTTGAGGGACTGATTACCTCATCTTCTGTACATAGTTCTACTGTCTTCAAGTTATGTCCTGGAATTTGTATTGATAAAGCCACTGGATGGCGAAACGTCTACAATAAAGATACCCAGATGTTGCACTTGTGTCTTACTCTCATCTTGTCGGTATTATATACCATTCGTACACAACATGGTTGTATTCTCATTTTTTTGGACTCATTTGATAGAATGGAAGATATATTTCAGAAATAGACATGATTTTGATTGCTTTCATGATGAAAAGTACCTTGAAATTGAGCTCAAAGTAGCGGAAATGTTCAATTTTTGCCGATGTTCATTGAACTGTGTAAGTCAAGCTGGCTAATTTTATTAAGTGTATTCTAACCTAACTACTCTGTAATTCGGCAAACTCAGTAATCCGGCACACCACAGGTCCCAATGATGCCGGATTTGTGATGGAGGACCTGTAGTACAATTTTAAGTGCATATTAATACTTTAAACTGATTTAGTGATCTTAAGTTAATTGGGGTTTCTTAAATAGTTTTAAACTGGCTCTGTTATGTAAGGTATGAAAGGATTTTGTGTAGAATATTGTTGGTGTAGTTGCATTAAGGACACGAGGTGATTTTTAATTATAGCTCTAAATTTGTTGGTAGACAGGGAACCTTTTGCTGGTTCGGGCAATGAATTCCACTGATTACGGTTAATTCCAATGATTCCAGCCAGCTGAACACATATTGTATATGCTGCAGAATCATTTCTCTTTACTTTAAGGCATAGATGATAGGATATTCTGGCAGGATGACACTAACAGTGTTATCAAAATTGAAAAGATGTGGCACAAATGTTGCACATGGGTTATTTTCAAGGTTTTTGATATTTCTTCAATCACTTGTAGCCGTGTCCATCTCAAAGCCACTAAACTCGGGGTCATCGTCACTTTCCTTCTAGAAGGAGTGTGTTAATATGATATGGCATTAGTGAACCCCTGGTGTTTGCCATGCTGTTTGCTTTAGCTGGTGCTCAGTTGAACTGGTGCTCCCACAAAGTACTAAGTGATCCCAGATTTTTTTTAATACTGAGCACACTAAGTGTTAAGACCCATTCTATACTTCCTAGGCCTATCATGCCAAATTTGGAGACAGGAAAAATTTAACATCGATCTACGTTTGGAACACTAGCAGTAAGAGCATAGATCAATGTTTAAACAGTCTCCCTCTGAGGCAGAGTGACCCAAAGAAGAAACATTCACTCGGTTTCCATCTTTTCAGATGTGTTGATATCACTACTAGATTACCCTCTTGATTGCAACATCCCCACCCATTCTTCAGAGTTCAGGCACTGCTCTTCCCACCTACAAGATTCATCATATATAAACATTAATATAGTCAGCTCTTATATAAAGCTCCTCTATATAATCCAGTTTTTCCTAAATGTGATTAGAAAAAAGTACATCTAAAATTTAGTATAAGGAAAGCCCTTTATTGTTCAGTAGACTGTCAGTGAAGACATGGTCTTCTAGGATGTTTTTGATATACATACAACGGTTGCAAAATTGTGACATTTTTACAGTCATGATTCCATGAATTTCATTTATGATGGTACAGCTTTGAGAAAACTATGGAGCACCATGGGACTGAACTGCAGGAGTTTTCCTCTCCAGCTCTTGGGCTTGTATCACCACCTCTCGAGTCTCCGTGCTACATGCATACATGTCCCATAACATACTCGGCTCTGTGTTTGTGAATTGATTTTTGATCTTTTCAACATTGTCTTGAGTCTGCATAGCAACCAGGGCACCCAAGAGGAATGTGAGTAATGCTGGAAGTGGCAAGAAAGTCTTGGTGTTTTGAAGAAAATTGAGATCTTAGATAACCTTAAAAGTGGTGCACATGTGGTGGAGATGGCAAGAGCCTATGGTCTCAGTGCAGCATCAGTTCTTTTAATTAAAAGGAATAAAGAAAATGTACTAACTTGTGCAATGAGTAACCCTGGTTGTGACCTCCTGACAAGAATGACACACAGATCACAACAGCTAAATAAGCTAGAAAAATTATTGAGTGGACTGAACAAAAAAGGAGGCCTGAGCAAGAGCATGTTTAGTGCAGGTTGTCTCCACAAATTCAGGTTGAAGTAATTAGTTGAATAATAATAAGTTTTCTGGTGGAATTACTTCAGCCGACCACACAGCTGCAGGGAATTTCCCTTCTGAATTGCAGGAAATTATTTCTGAGGGTGCTTACAAACAACAGCAAGTGTTTAACCCCTTTCACTGTTGGTCCCATAATATTAAGGCTTGCAAGCCAGTGTCAGTCCTGTAATACTACGCTAAAATTCTAGCGGCTTCCAATCTTGCGGGATAAAGCTGGTAGGCCTACATGAGACAGAATGGGTCTGAGGGGTCAATGCACAGTATAAAAAAAATCCTGCATCATACAGTGCATAATGAGAAAAAGAAAACTGACCACATTTTTGGTTTAAAACAGTGAATTTGTGGTGTATTTTCGTATGGTATTTATGGTTGTATTCTCGTTTTTTTAGTCTCATTTGATAGAATGGAAGATATATTACAGAAATTGAGATGATTTTGAGTGATTTATGGACTAAAAGTACAGGAAGGCCCCACTTATACGGCTGGTTAGGTTCCAGGCTACTGCCGTAAAGTGGAACACCCTTTTTTTCCACTTAAAAATGCATACAAACACTAGATAACAAGTTTACACTAACATATATTAAGTTAGCAATAGAACCAGGCATCAAAAAACAATAAAAAAGTACAATACACACATAGTGCACTCATTACTTACCTTGAAATATTTATAGTCTTAATCTAGGGTGAGACAAGTAGTATTTATTGTAAGAAATCAAGTGTGGTATGTATGGTAGTCAGCCAGGCTACCATACCAGGCCACCCCACCCACACATACAATTCTATGATATTTAAGCATCCCAGAGCGATAAAATGTATATACAGTTCACTCATTACTTACCTTAAAATATAGGGTGAGATGAGTAGTATTTATTGTAAAAAATCAAGTGTGGTATGTATGGTAGTCAGCCGGGCTACCATACCAGGCCAACCCACCTACACATAATATTCTATTACATTTAAGCATCCCAGAGCGATAAAATGTATATACAGTTCATTCATTACTTACCTTAAAATATTTGTAGTCTTAATGTAGGGTCAGGAGTAAGTAAATGAGATAAAACGAATAAATGAGAGAGAGAAAGAATAAGTGCATGAGAGAGGACAGGCGCAGAGTTATGTAAACAAACCAGGCGAAGGTAAGTTTTGTAAACGAAGTGTACACGTCTGATTTGTGTACAAGTTACATTGTGTACAGGTTGTCTCTACATTGATACGGTAGAATAAATAAAGAAGAACACTCCCATTCTCATGTAACATCATTTTGAGAAGAAATGATGCTCTGAGTGAAGGCAATGGAAATAAGTCACTCTGACTTTTTTGGGTTATCCTAGGTTCTCTACACATGTTGTTATGTATGATAATCTATGTAACTGTATTTGTGTATACCTGAATAAACTTACTTACATACATACGAAAGGAATAATTTTCTACAGTTACCCCAGTAACACATTTTCTCTTATGTTAGATTAGAGAAAATGTTATTCTTGGCATCACTTGTACAAGTTATCTGGCTACCACATCTCATATTTATGTTTATTTATTCTATTGTAAGGTGTATTTATCATCTTTTTATGTTATGTATCGTGTTTATTATATAATTTTGAAAAAATATCATAGATGGATTAATGAAGATGTGTATTTAACGTAATATACGACATTTAAATGAGACTCGATGATTATTATTATCATTACTAATATGACGTCTGGAGACATAAGACACTCTTACTGATTTTAATGTGTACCTGCATGCCAGCACAGTATGTAAGTTTATTTAAGTACAGGTATACATAAGTATAATTATCAGAATATATATAAAATATGAAATAACTTTTAAAAACATTTGAAATTTTGGAGTTTCCAGACAAAATGGAGATACTTAGTGCTTACTGAGCTCACGAAGAATGTAAACAAACAGGGTGGGGCGCGGTGACCATATTAGAAAGTCAGGTGGGGGAGCCGTATAGCGAGTTTTGGTCATAATTTGAAATGACCGTATTAGCAGAACGCCGTAAAGTGAAACGCCGTAAAGCGGGGCCCTCCTGTACATACCTTGAAATTCAGCTTAAAGTAGTGGAAATGTTAGATTTTTGCTGATGTTCATGGGTAAACAAATCACGTCACACGTCCAATACATGTCGACTGGTGGGTCTAATGTGCTTTCACAAATGAGCTGATATTATTTGTTCCATTTTTACAATGATGCAGTAGTCTGTATAACAATAAATCTTTTTTTTGTGTGTGAATAAAAATTCAAAATAGAAAGCAAGTGTAATATAAGAGGGACCTGGAGACATGACTAATGAACAGAGAAAATGTTATTTTAGTGCTAGGAATCTTTGTATTGTTAATTCTGGACCTTCTTTTGAAATTGGCCTGCCTTGAATTGTATATGAAATTGGCTGAATTACCAATTTCTGGTCACTTTATTGGATTGTTAAAATCAGTGAATGGGCAGTTTATTGTACTCAGTCGAAAGAACAAAAGGAGTTCTAGCGAAATAGCTATGAGTTTGGTCGACTGGAACAATGTAATTGGCCAAAAATAGGGCTCAAAATGGACAATATCGTTGATGCGCAAATATTGCCGAGACTGCTAACTTCGTGAAAGCGTAATTCCATAAGTTTTCCAACAATTTTTGTACTCTTGGTTTCATTACCATTGGGAAAAAATTCTCTCTCATTTCATAAGAAAAAAACTTTTTTTTTTTTAATTCAACACTGACCTAGAAAATGTACAGAAAACCTTCACGGCACACATAATGGAGATAAAACACCTCAATTACTGGGAGTGCTTGAAGTTCCTGAACCTGTACTCCCTGGAACACAGTTGGGAGAGATACATGATTATATACACCTGGAAAATCCTAGAGGGACTAGTACTGAACCTGCGCACGAAAACGACTCCCTACGAAAGCAAAAGACTCGGCAGACGATGCAACATCCCCCCAATGAAAAGCAGGGGTGTCGCTAGCACATTAAGAGACAACACAATAAGTGTCAGGGGCCCAAGACTGTTCAACTGCCTCCCAGCATATATAAGGAGGATTACCAATAGACCCCTGGCTGTCTTCAAGCTGGCACTGGACAAGCACCTAAAGTCAGTACCTGACCAGCTGGGCTGTAGTTCGTACGTTGGATTGCGTGCAGCCAGCAGTAACAGCCTGATTGATCAGGCTCTGATATACCATGAGGCCTAGTCACAGACTCGGCCACAGGGGCGTTGACCCCCGGAACTCTCTCCAGGTAAACTCTAGGTAAATTGAGAGCGTTTGTGAGCAGTGGTCTCAACAGTGAAAGGGTTTATGCTGATGAGACAAGTCTTTATTGGAAGAAATTTCCGACAAGAACTTACATCAGTCAGCAAGAGAAAAGTGCAGTGGGATTCAAGGCAGCAAAGAATCACTTCAGCCTGCTCCTTTGTGGTAATGCATCAGGCTGGAACGGAAGCTGGAAAAGTACCTTCACCAGGTGCCATATCAACCGGGCTGTGATGGATATGTGGGGCAGCGGGTCTCCAGCAGCAACATCTTAGTTGATTAGGCAAGCACCAGACAAGCCTGGCCCAAGGTCAGGCTCTGAGAGTAGTTAATCTCTTGAAACTCTTCAAAGGTAAAGGTATCAAAGGTATTGTAAGTGTAAGCCCATGATTATTTACTACTCCAAGACTCAGCAATGCTTTGAAAGGTGTAGATAAAATCACCTTACCAGTTCTGTGGAGGTCAAGCCATTCAACGTGGATGACAGAGGAATTATTTATTGACTGGTTTAAGCATCACTTTATTATTAGGGGTGCCCTGTAGCTCGATCGCTAGCGCACTCAGCTCACACACTGAAGTCCAGAGTTTGGTTCTCCTCTGGTACGGCTGGAAAACATTGGGGACGTGTTTCCATAAGACATCTGCTGTCCTTGTTCACCCATCAGTAAAATGGGTACCCAAGAGTTAGCCGACTGGTGTGGGTTGCATCCTGGGACAAAACTGACCTAATTTGCCCGAAATGCTCTGCATAGCAAGGGGCTTTCTACATAGTAGTGTGTCGTTGATGTCAGTTAGGCCTGTATACCACGTACTTGTAGTAAATGAAGATATTATTACTATTGTTACTGTATTATTCCTGAAGTCAATTTTCCTGCACAGCAAGAACCTTGCATTCAAGGTTCTCTTCACTCTTGATAATTCCTGTATTCATCCCGAAACTGTGTTGGATGAGCATACATTTGTAAAACCTGAGTTTGTACTCCCTATTACAACATCTTTAATACAATCACTGAATCATAGAATTATTAGGTCAAGAAAAGTGATGTGGAAACTTGTTGCAGCTATGGATGCTGATTCCAAGCTTGGGAGTGCCAAGCTTTTGGCATAAATTTAGCATTACAGATGTCATCAGCTATGTTAGAAGTACATGGAATGAAGTGCCCCTATAAACATTAAATGCATGCTGGAGAAAGTTATGGCCTAGTGTGACAAATAACTTGAATAGGTTTTCCCCTCACTCAAGAGTCAGGTACAGGAAATTGTTCAGCTGGCAAAAAGATTGCCAGAAGATGGCTGTGAAGATATGCAGGAATTTAATGTGAAAGAGCTTCTAGAAGATAATGGCAAAGACAGAAGTCTGGAGGAAATGTTGGCAGCCCTCAGTGGCAAGACACAAGGGAGTTAGATAACAGGGGAAAGTAAGGAAAACAAGTTAATATTGCAATAGTTGCACGAGCAGTTCCATGTTGCTAAGCTAGCAGACTTGATCACTGAAGAGGACCCTGACAAATCTAGAAGTACTGCTCTGATATAGTCTAAAATAGCTGATGATCCCTTACTGTCTGCTGTATAAAGTACTACAGGGTAAAAGACACCAGAGATGTGTTACAGAATTTTTCACTACTTCTCTATAGTTATCAACATTAGAGCCAGAATGGAAAGCAAGTGTAATACAAGAGGGGCCTGGAGACGTGACTAATGAACAGAGAAAATGTTATTTTAGTGCTAGGAATGTTTGTATTGTTAAGTCTAGACCCTATTTTTAAATTTGCCTTACTTAATTTGTTTATGAAATTGGCAAATTTTTCCAATTTCTGATCGCATTATTGGGTAGTTGAAATCAGTAAATGGGCAGTTTCTTGTACTCAGTTGATATAGCCAGTGGAGTTCTAGTGAAATAGCTAATAGTTTGGTCGAATGGACCAATGGAATTGGCCGAAAATAGTGCCCAGAATGGGTGAAATCGTCGATTCTTAACCCTTTGACTGTTTTGGTCGTATATAAACTTCTTATGCGCCACTGTTTCGGACGTATTTATACGCATAAATTCTAGCGGCTTCAAATCAAGCAGGAGAAAGCTGGTAAGCCCACATGTGAGAGAATGGGTCTGTATGGTCAGTGTGCACCACATAAAAAAAATCCCGGAGCACGCAGTGCATAATGAGAAAAAAAAAATTTTTTTTTGGATTAAAATGCTGAGTTTGAGGTGTATTTTCATATAGTATTTATTGTTGCATTCTCGTTTTCATGGTCTCACGTGATAAAATGGAAAACATATTACAGAAATAGAGATGATTTTGATTAGTTTCACGGTGAAAACGACCTTGAAATTGAGCTCAAAGTGGCGGAAATGTTTGATTTTTACCAATGTTTTGGAGTAAGCAAATCGCACCACACGTCCAGTACACGTCAACTGGGGAGTCTGATGTTCTTTCACTAGTGCACTGATATTATTTATACCAGTTTTACAATAATGCAGTAGTCTGCATAACAGTAAATTTTGTATTTTTTGTATGAATAAAAAATCAAAATATAAAGCATTTGTAATATAAGAGGGGACTAGAGACATGACTAATGAACAGAGGATATGTTATTGTAGTGCCAAGAATGTCTACATTGTTTATTTTGGATCCTAATTTGAAATTGGCATCTTTTTTAATTTGCGTGAAATTGGCCAAATTGCCAATATCTGACCACTTTATTGGGTAGTTCAAATTGGCAAATGGGTGGTTTCTTGTACTCAACTGATGGAAAAAATGGAGTTCTAAAGAAATAGCTATGAATTTGGTCAATTGGAATAACTGAATTGGCCAAAAGCAGGGCTCAAAGTCGGCAAAATCACCGATGCATATATGTAGCCGAGACCACTAACTTCGCGGGAACGTAATTCCAAGAGTTTTCGAACAAATTTCATACTTTTGGTGTCATTACCATCGGGAAAAGATTCTCTATCATTTCATAAGATTTTTTTTTTTTTTTTTTTTTTTTCAAAAAATTTATCAACATAGAATGACAGTTTCAGAAAGGGGCTTGCGACAGTCAAAGGGTTAAATATCACCGAGACTGCTAAATTTGCAAGATGGTAATTCTGTAAGTTTTCCATTAAATTTCATACTTTTGGCGTCATTACCCTCAGGAAAAGATTCTCTATCATAAGTTTTTTTTTTTTTTTTTATAAAGCTCTTCAACACTGAGAGCAAGTTTGTGTGCAGGTCTCGACAATGAAAGGGTTAAGGTAAGAAATGTTATTCATGTAACATCTGTAGCCTTAAACAATGTATTTAACATAATACATCACAACAGTCAACTACAATTACATTTTATTTTTATGATTTTTGAGACAAAAAAACTAAATTGATTGTCATTTTGGGGGGACAATGAACATAATGCTGTTTTTTCTATATGTTCTTCAGTTTGTTTAAGACAGTTTTTATTATTTTATGCCATTTTCAAGAATGTAAATACAGTGTCTAAACTGAGAGTTAACTGTACATAATATTCAATTTTTTACACACTTGAATCAGTCATATTTACTAAAAAGTGCACTATACTGAGGAGCTTCTACATTAAATACAAACTTTTCCCTACACACTGAGCAACCTGTGGATAGACTGTTTGATTAACAATATGTACTAAAAGATTTTCTGATTATGATGCACTGTTTTTTGTGTGCAGGTGCTGATGTTATGTTGGGAGTGGAGATGGCATCGACAGGGGAAGTGGCATGTTTTGGAGAGAATCGTTATGAAGCATATCTAAAGTCTATGATATCAACGGGATTTGTCATTCCAGAGCGTTCAATCCTCTTGTCCATAGGTAGTTACAAGGTAATTAATTTTAATTTTCTTGATCTTTTAACAGTAAGGTTTTCATGTTTTTATTTTCCTTGCATTTATTTGTCCTTAAGAATTCATTTCTACAGTCAGTATTTCTTTTAGCTTTAAAAAAAACTCTTGCATTTTATAGTGACCTACTCTTTTTTTTTTTTTTTTTTTTTTTTTTTTTTAGCCTGGTGGCTAAAGCTCTCACTTCACACAGGGAGGGCCCGGGTTCAATTCCTGGTGGGGTGGAAACATTTTGACGTGTTTCCTTACACCTGTTGTCATGTTCACCTAGCAGCAGATAGGTACCTGGGTGTTAGTTGACTGGTGTGGGTCACATCCTGGGGGACAAGATTGAGGACCACAATGGAAATAAGTTAGACAGTCCTCAATGATGCACTGACTTTCTTGGGTTATCCTGGGTGGCTAACCCTCCGGGGTTAAAAATCTGAAGAAAATCTTATCTCTTAAGTTTGAAAAATTTGTTACCTTCCCCAGAAAATTACATGGCTTAGTTGTTGTTGAAGGTTAACATAAAGCTTGAAGCAGAAGTTGGAGTAATTGTAGATTTAATAAATATGTCAAATGACTATTAATGTCCATTACAGTAGCTTACCTTTAGCAGGTTGCTGCATTCCTCAAAATTGTTTAAGCATTCAGAATTTGGAACCTGTTTTCCCTATGGCATCCATATTATAATTGAAGATAATGAAGAAAACACACAGTATCATGACTGGAACGATACACAAATAACCCACACATAGGAATGCTTCTCTTTTCTCTTGTTCTCAGATTACTTGCACTATTACTTCTACTACCATTATCTCTTCACTAAGTCTCCAGCCTCTCTCCCTATTTGTTTTTTTTACTGCCACTACTACCTTCTTATTTTGAAGTTTGTTCCTGGGCAGTACATATACTTTATAAATTTCTCACCATTTTAATATCCTGGCTACATAATTCACTTTTTTTTTCACTACTATACTTTCCTAGGTACAGTGCTAATACAATGACAGATAAAATATTTATATTTCTCTAGTGACAAGTATAGTATCTTATTTAATGAATGCAGCCTCTCCTCACTTCGCGATGTACTCGTTTACTGACGACTTGGACTTAAGATGGGCTCTCTGACCAGTATGCATACCAAAACAGTGTATAATAGAGATAATTTCCTCTATTCTGTTTATTAAGAAAACAGTACACTACTGTATAAACATTTAAAAATATACTAAAAATGTTATAGTGCAGAGGTGACATTAAAACAATACCAAAGATGGTCGACACAAACCCACTACCAATATAGTATGCTCCTCACTTAGCGATGAATTCACTTACTGACATGGTCTTAGGAACAGAACTCCATCATTAAGTAAGGAGAGGCTGTAGTTGTAGCTTAATTTAAATAAAAAAAATGACTGATTGGAGCAACATGACAGGAAATTGACTTTGTTGATACATGAGAAAGAAGGAACACTGCAGCAGGCCTATTGGCCCATATGAGGCAGGTCCGAGTCTCCTACCAGCTTAAGCCAATGTTGTACTAATGGGAGATTTTAATTTTGGACAAATTGACTGGAACAGTTTGACCGGAAATATAGAGTCAAGCAACTTAATTGATACGATTCAGAATTGTTTTTAAAACAGTTTGTGACAGAACTAACTAGAGGAAATAACCTGCTTGACTTTGTCCCTGCCAGCAGGGAATCACTAATAAATAATATTGAGGTTAATGATGAACTTGGGGAAAATCACAAATCACTCAGTTTTAATATATCGTGGAATTACCCTAATAATGACTATCGAGTCTGTCCCTGACTTCCGCTTGTGATGGCTGGTTTTGAAAACTGAGAAGTTGAAGATTGAGACACTTATGCAACATATGGGAATCTTTATTAACCCTTTCAGGGTTGTGCCATACTAGTACGGTTTGCACGCCAGGGTTGGTGCCGTACTAGTATGCATAAATTCTACCACCTTCAAATCTAGCGAGAGAAAGCTGGTAGGCCTACATATGAAAGAATGGGTCTATGTGGTCAGTGTGCGCAATATAAAAAAAATCCTGCAACGCACAGTGCACAAGGAGAAAAAAAAACCTCCGACCGTGTTTTTGGTTTAAAACAGTGACTTTGCAGTGTATTTTTGTATGCTATTTATCATTGTATTCTAGTTTTCCTGATCTCATTTTATAGAATGGACGACATATTATGGAAATTGAGATGATTTTCATTGGTTTCACAATGACAAGTACCTTGAAATTGAGCTCAAAGTAGCAGAAAGGTTTGATTTTTTCCAAAGTTCAAAGGTAAACAAATCATGCCACGTGTCCAATACGAGACAACTGATGAGTCTAATATTCTTTCACAAGTGGGCTGATATTTTTTATACCATTTATACACTATTTCTACATAAATGTAGTAGTCTGCATAACATAAATCTTCTTTGTGAGAATAAAAATTCAAAGTGGTAAGCAAAAGAAACGTAGCAGAGGCCTGGGGACATGAGTAGTCAACAGAGAAAGTGTTACTTTAGTGCCAGGAATGTGTCTTGTTTATTCTGGACCCTATTTGGAAATTGGTATCTTTTGAAATTTGTGTGAAATTGGCAAAATTGCCAATTTCTGACCATGTTATTGGTTAGTTGAAATCAGTAAATGGGTGGTTTCTTGTACTCATTCGATAGACAAAATGGAGTTCTAGCAAAATAGGTATGATTTTTGTCGACTAGTACATTGGAATTGACCGATAATAGGGCTCAAAGTGGGCAAAATCGTCAATGCGAAAACATTGTCTAGACCGCTAACTTCGTGAGAGCATAATTCTGTAAGTTTTCCATCAAATTTCATACTTTTGGTGTCATTATGATCGGGAAAAGATTCTCTATCATTTCATAAGAAAAAAATTTTTTATTCTTTTTTTGAAACATTTCCGACCCTGAGAACAAGTTTAGGAGAGGGCCTGCCGACCCTGAAAGGGTTAAGGACACGTTTTGCCACACAGTGGCTTGATCTGTCCAATACAAAGTAGAAATGGGTAAGGAGATGAGGAGTTTGAGGTAATCACTCCCTCAGCCTGGAATCGATGTGTTCAGTCCATCACTCTTGTAGAAAGTGCAGCATATGGCCGGAGAAGTGGCTTGTATACTGTAGTCAGGTGAGTCGAAGCAGGAGGAGGTGGGATCATAGTGGAACCTTCCACTAGCCTAAGTAGGTCTTCATCCAAAGGTTGGACAAGTATCAAAGAATTTTTTGTATCAAGATTCTTCGATACTTGTCCAACCTTTGGATGAAGACCTACTTAGACTAGTGGAAGGTTCCACTATGATCCTGCCTCCTCCTGCTTCAACTCACCTGTTTACAGTATATAAGCCACTTCTCCGGCCATATGCTGCACTTTCTACAAGAGTGATGGACTGAACACATTGATTCCAGGCTGAGGGACTGATTACCTCAAACTCCTCATCACCTTACCCATTTATTCTTTGTATTGGACTGATGAACCCACTGTGTGACGAAACGTTTCCTTAATAAAGATTCCCAAATGGTGCATAAGTGTCTCAATCTTCGACTTCCGCTTGGAGGATATCATAGGACTGCAAAATTACCTGGGTGGGCTAAACTGAAATGATCTGACTACGGGTCAGTTAGGTGGTGATGGTTGCCAATAGGACATTTTCCAGAGCATAGTTCTAGCAGCTAAGACAACTTATGTTCCGAATTGGGAAATCAGGTCAAACAAAAATGATCCTAAATTTATTTTATTTTATTATTTTATTATCACACTGGCTGATTCCCACCAAGGCAGGGTGGCCCGAAAAAGAAAAACTTTCACTATCATTCACTCCATCACTGTCTTGCCAGAAGGGTGCTTTACACTACAGTTTTTAAACTGCAACATTAACACCCCTCCTTCAGAGTGCAGGCACTGTACTTCCCATCTCCAGGACTCAAGTCCGGCCTGCCGGTTTCCCTGAACCCCATCATAAATGTTACTTTGCTCACACTCCAACAGCACGTCAAGTACATGTATTAAAAACCATTTGTCTCCATTCACTCCTATCAAACACGCTCACGCACACCTGCTGGAAGTCCAAGCCCCTCACACACAAAACCTCCTTTACCCCCTCCCTACAACCTTTCCTAGGCCGACCCCTACCCCGCCTTCCTTCCACTACAGACTGATACACTCTTGAAGTCATTCTGTCTCGCTCCATTCTCTCTACATGTCCGAACCACCTCAACAACCCTTCCTCAGCCCTCTGGACAGCAGTTTTGGTAATCCCGCACCTCCTTCTAACTTCCAAACTACGAATTCTCTGCATTATATTCACACCACACATTGCCCTCAGACATGACATCTCCACTGCCTCCAGCCTTCTCCTCGCTGCAACATTCATCACCCATGCTTCACACCCATATAAAAGCGTTGGTAAAACTATACTCTCATACATTCCCCTCTTTGCCTCCAAGGACAAAGTTCTTTGTCTCCACAGACTCCTAAGTGCACCACTCACCCTTTTCCCCTCATCAATTCTATGATTCACCTCATCCTTCATAGACCCATCCGATGACACGTCCACTCCAAAATATTTGAATACATTCACCTCCTCCATACTCTCTCCCTCCAATCTGATATCCAGTCTTTCATCACCTAATCCTTTTGTTATCCTCATAACCTTACTCTTTCCTGTATTCACTTTTAATTTTCTTCTTTTGCACACCCTACCAAATTCATCCACCAATCTCTGCAACTTCTCTTCAGAATCTCCCAAAAGCACAGTGTCATCAGCAAAGAGCAGCTGTGACAACTCCCACTTTGTGTGATTCTTTATCTTTTAACTCCACGCCTCTTGTCAAGACCCTTGCATTTCCTTCTCTCACAACCCCATCTATAAATATATTAAACAACCTCGGTGACATCACACATCCTTGTCTAAGGCCTACTTTTACTGGGAAATAATTTCCCTCTTTCCTACACACTCTAACTTGAGCCTCACTATCCTCGTAAAAACTCTTCACTGCTTTCAGTAACCTACCTCCTACACCATACACCTGCAACATCTGCCACATTGCCCCCCTATCCACCCTGTCATATGCCTTTTCCAAATCCATAAATGCCACAAAGACCTCTTTAGCCTTATCTAAATACTGTTCACTTATATGTTTCACTGTAAACACCTGATCCACACACCCCCTACCTTTCCTAAAGCCTCCTTGTTCATCTGCTATCCTATTCTCTGTCTTGCTCTTAATTCTTTCAATAATAACTCTACCATACACTTTACCAGGTATACTCAACAGACTTATCCCCCTATAATTTTTGCACTCTCTTTTGTCCCCTTTGCCTTTATACAAAGGAACTATGCATGCTCTCTGCCAATCCCTAGGTACCTTACCCTCTTCCATACATTTATTAAATAATTGCACCAACCACTCCAAAACTATATCCCCACCTGCTTTTAACATTTCTATCTTTATCCCATCAATCCTGGCTGCCTTACCCCCTTTCATTTTACCTACCGCCTCACGAACTTCCCCCACACTCACAACTGGCTCTTCCTCACTCCTACAAGATGTTATTCCTCCTTGCCCTATACACAAAATCACAGCCTCCCCATCTTCATCAACATTTAACAATTCCTCAAAATATTCCCTCCATCTTCCCAATACCTCCACCTCTTCATTTAATAACTCCCCTCTCCTATTTTTAACTGACAAATCCATTTGTTCTCTAGGCTTCCTTAACTTGTTAATCTCACTCCAAAACTTTTTCTTATTTTCAACAAAATTTGTTGATAACATCTCACCCACTCTCTCATTTGCTCTCTTTTTACATTGCTTCACCACTCTCTTAACCTCTCTCTTTTTCTCCATATACTCTTCCCTCCTTGCATCACTTCTACTTTGTAAAAACTTCTCATATGCTAACTTTTTCTCCCTTACTACTCTCTTTACATCATCATTCCACCAATCGCTCCTCTTCCCTCCCGCACCCACTTTCCTGTAACCACAAACTTCTGCTGAACACTCTAACACTACATTTTTAAACCTACCCCATACCTCTTCGACCCCATTGCCTATGCTCTCATTAGCCCATCTATCCTCCAAAAGCTGTTTATATCTTTCCCTAACTGCCTCCTCTTTTAGTTTGTAAACATTCACCTCTCTCTTCCCTGATGCTTCTATTCTCCTTGTATCCCATCTACCTTTTACTCTCAGTGTAGCTACAACTAAAAAGTGATCTGATATATCTGTGGCCCCTCTATAAACATGTACATCCTGAAGTCTACTCAACAGTCTTTTATCTACCAATACATAATCCAACAAACTACTGTCATTTCGCCCTACATCATATCTTGTATACTTATTTATCTTCTTTTTCTTAAAATATGTATTACCTATAACTAAACCCCTTTCTATACAAAGTTCAATCAAAGGGCTCCCATTATCATTTACACCTGGCACCCCAAACTTACCTACCACACCCTCTCTAAAAGTTTCTCCTACTTTAGCATTTAGGTCCCCTACCACAATTACTCTCACTTGGTTCAAAGGCTCCTATACATTCACTTAACATCTCCCAAAATCTCTCTCTCTCCTCTGCATTCCTCTCTTCTCCAGGTGCATACACGCTTATTATGACCCACTTCTCGCATCCAATCTTTACTTTAATCCACATAATTCTTGTATTTACACATTCATATTCTCTTTTCTCCTTCCATAACTGATCATTCAACATTACTGCTACCCCTTCCTTTGCTCTAACTCTCTCAGATACTCCAGATTTAATCCCATTTATTTTCCCCCACTGAAACTCCCCTACCCCCTTCAGCTTTGTTTCGCTTAGGGCCAGGACATCCAACTTCTTTTCATTCATAACATCAGCAATCATCTGTTTCTTGTCATCCGCACTTCATCCACGCACATTCAAGCATCCCAGATTAAAACATCTCACTGGTGAAAAGAGAGGCATGTATAGGCAAATCAAAAGATGAGAGGGGGCAATTAAGAAATCAATATATTCAGTTAGAGAGAAATGAAAAAGGGAATAAGAAATGCAGAGAGCTATTATGAGGATAGAGTCGCAAGGAAATAGAAGACTAACCCAAAAGGATTCTTTCAGGTATACAAAAGTAAGATAGGCCCACCCAAAAGTTACTTGGGTCAGCTCACTGACAGTGATAAGGAATTCTGTAGAATTTTTAACACTTACTTTGTGTTTTTACACAGGAAGATACTAGCGATATTCCAGTAATACAGTAGACCATCATTTAGCACAAGTGTATTTGGCACAATTTGGGTATTGCACGATTGAAGAATTGCGACACAATTTTATGTAACACGTCGTATAATTAATTTAACATGGTTCAGTTTGTGGGAATGAAAAAAATATTCTCTTCTGCTCAAGCGGACACCTTGTGGAGCAGCCGGTGAGCCCTCCCACCATCCCCTGCCACTCCCGGACACCACCCTAGCATCCCAGATTTCGTAATTCATACGTGTCCAGCTGTGTTTGTGAATTGTGTTATAATATTTTAATTACTAAATCTTTAATCTGCCAAGCAATCATGACACCCAGTAGTCATACCAGTGTTGCTGAAAGTGGCACAAAGAAGTATAAGCACTTAAGTCTTAGAATTAACAAAGAAACAAAGATATTAGACAAGAGATAACCTGTAGCCATAATGAAGTGTTACTCTGTACACAGAAAAAGAAGTAAATGTGAGTTTGTGTGACTGAATGACTGAACTGACTTATTGACTGATTTGGCTGACTGATTTGGCTGACTGATTTGGCTGACTGATTTGGCTGACTGATTTGGCTGACTGATTTGGCTGACTGATTTGGCTGACTGATTTGGCTGACTGATTTGGCTGACTGATTTGGCTGACTGATTTGGCTGACTGATTTGGCTGACTGATTTGGCTGACTGATTTGGCTGACTGATTTGGCTGACTGATTTGGCTGACTGATTTGGCTGACTGATTTGGCTGACTGATTTGGCTGACTGATTTGGCTGACTGATTTGGCTGACTGATTTGGCTGACTGATTTGGCTGACTGATTTGGCTGACTGATTTGGCTGACTGATTTGGCTGACTGATTTGGCTGACTGATTTGGCTGACTGATTTGGCTGACTGATTTGGCTGACTGATTTGGCTGACTGATTTGGCTGACTGATTTGGCTGACTGATTTGGCTGACTGATTTGGCTGACTGATTTGGCTGACTGATTTGGCTGACTGATTTGGCTGACTGATTTGGCTGACTGATTTGGCTGACTGATTTGGCTGACTGATTTGGCTGACTGATTTGGCTGACTGATTTGGCTGACTGATTTGGCTGACTGATTTGGCTGACTGATTTGGCTGACTGATTTGGCTGACTGATTTGGCTGACTGATTTGGCTGACTGATTTGGCTGACTGATTTGGCTGACTGATTTGGCTGACTGATTTGGCTGACTGATTTGGCTGACTGATTTGGCTGAAAGACTTGGCTGAAAGACTTGGCTGAAAGACTTGACTGAAAGACTTGACTGACTCGCTGAGTGACTTCACTGGCTTACTGAGTGACTTGACTGACTGACTGAATGATTTAAAGTTAGACACTCCAGTACAACCATTGACTTGAGTACCAGAACCTCTACCATCCACCTCAGCCCAGTAGGGCCACAACATAACTCTCCACTCTCTTCACAATCATCCACAAACACCAGCACCCACAATTTAAGGTAAGAAATACTGTTATTTCTGTTACATTTATAGTCTTAAGCAGTAAAAACAACATAATACATCACAACAATGAACTACAACTAGATATCCACTTTCATTTTTGTAAGATGTGGAGGCCTAAAAAAAATTGTTTGGATTTTTGGGGGCTCCTAGGAACATAACCCAATTTTTCCCCTAAGTTCTAAAGTTCATCCAACATGATTTTACCTAATACGGCATTTTCAGGAACACAACTACCATGCTAAATGATGGTCTACTGTAATAAATTATGTAGAATAGAACGATAATAAACTATGCACAATTAAGGTCACAAGGACATGGTCCTTAGACAAATAGATAAATTAAAACCTAACAAATCCCTGGGCCCTGATGAGCTGTATGCAAGGGTTCTAAAGGAATGTAAAGAGGAGCTTAGCAAACCTTTGTCTAATCTTTTCAACATATCACTATAAACTGGCATAGTGCCAGATAAGTGAACAATGACAAATGTGATACCTGTTTTCAAAGTAGGTGACATGCCCTTAGCTTCAAATTATATATAGAACAATAAGGCTAACCTCCATAGTGGGAAAATTTATGGAATCAATAATTGCCAAGGCAATTTGTAGCCATCTTGAAAGGCATAAATTGATCAGTGAATCTCAGCATGGTTTTACGAAAGAGAATTCCTGCCTTACGAATTTATTAACTTTTTTCACTAAGGTAATACATAATCCAACAAACTATTCATGGTAATGAATAGTTTGTTGGATTATGTATTAGTAGATAAAAGACTGTTGAGTAGACTTCAGGATATACATGTTTTAGAGGGGCCACAGATATATCAGATCACTTTCTAGTTGTAGCTACACTGAGAGTAAAAGGTAGATGGGATACAAGGAGAATAGAAGCATCAGGGAAGAGAGATGTGAAGGTTTATAAACTAAGAGGAGGCAGTTAGGGTAAAATATAAACAGCTATTGGAGGATAGATGGGCTAATGAGAGCATAGGCAATGGGGTCAAAGAGGTATGGGGTAGGTTTAAAAATGTAGTGTTAGTGTGTTCAGCAGAAGTTTGTGGTTACAGGAAAGTGGGTGTGAGAGGGAAGAGGAGCGATTGGTGGAATGATGATGTAAAGAGAGTAGTAAGGGAGAAAAAGTTAGCATATGAGAAGTTTTTATTAAGTAAAAATGATGCAAGGAGGGAAGAGTATATGGAGAAAAAGAGAGAGGTTAGAGATTGGTGAAGCAGTGTAAAAAGAGAGCAAATGAGAGAGTGGGTGAGATGTTATCAACAAATTTTGTTGAAAATAAGAAGTTTTGGAGTGAGATTAACAAGTTGAGGAAACCTAGAGAACAAATGGATGTGTCAGTTAAAAATAGGAGAGGAGAGTTATTAAATGGTGAGTTAGAGGTATTGGGAAGATGGAGGGAATATTTTGAGGAATTGTTAAATGTTGATGAAGATAGGGAAGCTGTGATTTCGTGTATAGGGCAAGGAGGAGTAACATCTTGGAGTGAGGAAGAGCCAGTTGTGAGTGTGGGGGAAGTTCGTGAGGCAGTCGGTAAAATGAAAGGGGGTAAGGCAGCTGGGATTGATGGGATAAAGATAGAAATGTTAAAAGCAGGTGGGGATATAGTTTTGGAGTGGTTGGTGCAATTATTTAATAAATGTATGGAAGAGGGTAAGGTACCTAGGGATTGGCAGAGAGCATGCATAGTTCCTTTGTATAAAGGCAAAGGGGACAAAAGAGAGTGCAAAAATTATAGGGGGATAAGTCTGTTGAGTATACCTGGTAAAGTGTATGGTAGTTATTATTGAAAGAATTAAAAGTAAGACGGAGAATAGGATAGCAGATGAACAAGGAGGCTTTAGGAAAGGTAGGGGGTGTGTGGACCAGGTGTTTACAGTGAAACATATAAGTGAACAGTATTTAGATAAGGCTAAAGAGGTCTTTGTGGCATTTATGGATTTGGAAAAGGCGTATGACAGGGTGGATAGGGGGGCAATGTGGCAGATGTTGCAGGTGTATGGTGTAGGAGGTAGGTTACTGAAAGCAGTGAAGAGTTTTTACGAGGATAGTTAGGCTCAAGTTAGAGTACATAGGAAAGAGGGAAATTATTTCCCAGTAAAAGTAGGCCTTAGACAAGGATGTGTGATGTCACCGTGGTTGTTTAATATATTTATAGATGGGGTTGTAAGAGAAGTAAATGCGAGGGTCTTGACAAGAGGTGTGGAGTTAAAAGAAAAAGAATCACACATAAAGTGGGAGTTGTCACAGTTGCTCTTTGCTGATGACACTGTGCTCTTTGGAGATTCTGAAGAGAAGTTGCAGAGATTGGTGGATGAATTTGGTAGGGTGTGCAAAAGAAGAAAATTAAAAGTGAATACAGGAAAGAGTAAGGTTATGAGGATAACAAAAATATTAGGTGATGAAAGATTGGATATCAGATTGGAGGGAGAGAGTATGGAGGAGGTGAATGTATTCAGATATTTGGGAGTGGACGTGTCAGCGGATGGGTCTATGAAGTATGAGGTGAATCATAGAATTGATGAGGGGAAAAGGGTGAGTGGTGCACTTAGGAGTCTGTGGAGACAAAGAACTTTGTCCTTGGAGGCAAAGAGGGGAATGTATGAGAGTATAGTTTTACCAACACTCTTATATGGGTGTGAAGCATGGGTGATGAATGTTGCAGTGAGGAGAAGGCTGGAGGCAGTGGAGATGTCATGTCTGAGGGCTATGTGTGGTGTGAATATAATGCAGAGAATTCGTAGTTTGAAAGTTAGGAGGAGGTGCGGGATTACCAAAACTGTTGTCCAGAGGGCTGAGGAAGGGTTGTTGAGGTGGTTCGGACATGTAGAGAGAATGGAGCGAAACAGAATGACTTCAAGAGTGTATCAGTCTGTAGTGGAAGGAAGGCAGGGTAGGGGTCGGCCTAGGAAAGGTTGGAGGGAGGGGGTAAAGGAGGTTTTGTGTGCGAGTGGCTTGGACTTCCAGCAGGCGTGCGTGAGCGTGTTTGATAGGAGTGAATGGAGACAGATGGTTTTTAATACTTGACGTGCTGTTGGAGTGTGAGCAAAGTAACATTTATGAAGGGGTTCAGGGAAACCGGCAGGCCGGACTTGAGTCCTGGAGATGGGAAGTACAGTGCCTGCACTCTGAAGGAGGGGTGTTAATGTTGCAGTTTAAAAACTAGTGTAAAGCACCCTTCTGGCAAGACAGTGATGGAGTGAATGATGGTGAAAGTTTTTCTTTTTCGGGCCACCCTGCCTTGGTGGGAATCGGCCAGTGTGATAATAATAAAAAAAAAAATCTTTATATATGCTTCTGAACTGTTGTATCTGGGCATCTCTGTATAAACAGGGATTATGTGTGAGTGTGGTGAAAGTTTTGAATGATGAAAGTATTTTCATTTTGGAGATTTTCTTTCTTTTTGGGTCACCCTGCCTGGGTGGCAGATGGCCGACTTGTTGAAAAAAAAATGATTGAGATGTATAAATGGAAAACAGGAATAAACAAAGGGGATGTAAATAGTTTGCTAAAAATATCTAACCAAGACAGGACTCACAGCAATGGTTTTAAGTTGGAAAAATTCAGATTCAGGAAGGATACAGGAAAGCACTGGTTTGGTAATAGAGTTGTGGATGAGTGGAACAAACTCCCGATTACCTTCATGGTAGCTAAAACGTAATTTTTAAAATTAGGTTAGTTAAATACTTGAGTGGGTGTGAGTTGGACCTGACTAGTTTGTGTTACTGAGTCTGATACTGTGCTCCTTCCTTAAGTGGATGTGACTTGACCTGACTAGTTTGGGTTATTGGCTTAAGCCAGTAGGAGACTTGGACCTGCCTCGCATGGACCAGTAGGCCTTCCGCAGTGTTCCTTCTTAACTATGTTCTTCTATGAGTGGATAGGTCTGTGTACATCATGAATTTGGTTTCATGCTTCAAGTAATGTAATAAGAGTATTTTGTACCTCTTTTTCCATGAAGTCTGGTATTTTTGGCACTTAATGTCTTGGTGTTATTTCAGCACAAAAATGAACTTTTACCAGCTGTACGGACACTGGCACAAATGGGATACAAACTGTATGCATCACTTGGCACAGCTGATTTCTATTCTACTCATGGCATTCAGGTAAGATAACTTCTATGATAAATATTGTAGCTATAATCTAAATCTTCTCTAATATAAGCTTTGTTAGTTTTAAGTTTAGTACTTTCATTATGCACATAATGGGTCCAGGGAGTGGGCCTCATGGTTTTAATAGATAACTAAGTTTCTGTGGTAAATAACTATTTACAGGTTTATGTTCTGGTAACACTCGTAACAAGGTTTCAACGAAAACTTTTCCAAATATGTATACCAAAATACTAAAGGTACACATAGAACAGAAGTAATTCTAATGAATATAACAACAAATATAAACAAGTTCATCAAAAGAGTAGCATGGTATATTGAACCTAGCATAACACTGCCATGGGAACAACAAGGTTGAGAGACAGTGTGAGAGCATACAATACATTTCTCAGTGTTTTAGTTGTAATAAATTTAAAATAGTAATAGTTTATTAGGACATGATACATAGTTGTACAAGGTATTATAGTAGTTGGGTGTAGTTGGTAAAGTCATGCGCCACATGTTTCACTCATTGATGGACCGCACATACGATGGTATATACAATGGCACTGCCAGTTGTAAAAAAGTATAGCGCATGCAGTTATGTACAGTACGTAATATTTGAGAATGATAATACACAACTATGTCACTGGTTTATGTATTTGCTGTACTGTACTTTTTATCATTATTCTACAGTGAACTCTTTCTACTTATAAAAAAAAGGTTTACTGGAAAACAGTGTGCCATGTTATTTTGGCAGTAGCTTTATACATCTTGTGTTTACAGTGTTCCTTGAGAGCATCATTTTCAACCATGTGAGGGGAAATTGAATAAAAGTATTGCCAATATTTAATCAGATTTTAGTAGTAGAACAATGTTTTCTAAACATAGTGTAAAACTCATGATGATCCGTTAATAAATAGTGATGTTATTGCAACAAATACATTTATAACTTATTTTAACCCTTTGACTGTTGTAAGCCCATTTCTGAAACTGTCATTCTATGTCGCAAAATTCTTGGGGAAAAAAAAATTTTTTTTTCTTATGAAATGATAGAGAATCTTTTCCCATTGGTAATGACACCAAAAGCACGAAATTTGATCGAAAACTCACAGAATTACGCTCCTGCGAAGTTAGCAATCTTGATATATATGCATCGACGATTTTGCCGACTTTGAGCCCTATTTTCAGCCAATTCCATTGTTCCAGTCGATCAAACTCATAGCTATTTATTTAGAACTCCATTCTTTCTAGCAATTGAGTACAAGAAACTGTCCACTTACTGATTGCAACTACCCAATAAAGTGGTCAGAAATTGGCAATTTGGCCAATTTCACGCAAATTTTAAAAGATGCCAATTTCAAAATAGGGTCCAGAATAAACAATGCAGACATTCTTGGCACTAAAATAACATATCCTCTGTTCATTAGTCACATCTCCAGGCCCCTCTTTTATTATTATTGCTTTCTATTTTGATTTTTTATTCACACAAGAAATAGAAGATTTACTGTTATGCAAACTACTGCATTATTGTAAAAATGGTGTAAATAATATCAGTGCAACAGTGAAAGAATATTAGACTCCCCAGTTGACGTGTATTGGACGTGTGGTGTGATTTGCTTATTTTTGAACATTGGTAAAAATCGAACATCTCCACTACTTTGAGCTCAATTTCAAGGTCGTTTTCATTGTGAAAGTAATCAAAATCATCTCTATTTCTGTAATGTATTTTCCATTCTATGATAGACCAAGAAAACGAGAATACAACCATAAATACTGTACAAAAATACACCTCAGAGTCGGCGTTTTAATGCAAAAACATTGTCGGAGTTTTTTTTTCTCATTATGCATTGTGTGCTGCATGATTATTTTTTATGTGGTGCACACTGACCACACAGACCCATTCTCTCACATGTGGGCCTACCAGCTTTCTCCTGCTTCATTTAAAGCTGCTAGAATTATTGAGTGTACATACTTCCGAAACACTGGCTCGTGAGATGTGTATATGGCTGAAACAGTTAAAGGGTTAAAAACAGAGCAAACAATAACTTCAGGCTTAGTATGTGTTGAGTAAAAATATGCATACTGTCTTAATATATTTATTCAGAATAAAGTTAGGTGTGAAGACCATCTTTGTGAAGTATGTGAAGCATCTATTAGTGATTGCAATGTAAAGGAGTGTGGGTACTGTAAGGTTGCCACCCGATGCATCATGGGTGACTAGTGGTGAATGCTTTACTGTTGTTGTACTCTCAGAAGAGATACCAAGGAGTATTTTTTCATAAAACTAGCATATATATGCATAAAAACTCATGAAAATGGTCTAAAAACTCTTGTGCAATGTAATATTTACGCGAATCCTACCTGATGACATCGTCATAAAATGTTGCAAAATTTGTGGGTGATTTTTCTGTGAACTTTACTCATTTCATATTTTTTTGAGATTTTTCTTGATACTTGCCAACCACCTATGCCATAGGCCCCGTAAGGTTTGTAGCCTAGGAGCTATAGGTTATGCCATAT
This sequence comes from Cherax quadricarinatus, assembly GCF_038502225.1. Lineage (NCBI taxonomy): Eukaryota > Metazoa > Arthropoda > Malacostraca > Decapoda > Parastacidae > Cherax > Cherax quadricarinatus. The sequence continues at coordinate 1,801,054 of NC_091336.1, forward strand.
AGCCTAGGTGTGTAGTAGGCTATACCAACTAGGTTTGTGTAAGTACACTGTGACATTAGCACAGTGATAAAATCTCCTAACGACTCATTTCTCAGAATGTATCTCAGCCGTTAAGCGACGCATGACTGTATTAACCCTTTCAGGGTCCGTCCCGTAGATCTACGGCTTCACGTTGAGTGTCCAAACCATAGATCTACGCCAAAATTCTAGTGCCATCAAATTTAGCGCAAAAATGCTCATAGGCCTACATGTGAGAGAACGGGTCTGTGTGGTGGGTGTGCGCTACAAACAAAAAATCTAGGCGCTCGCATAGCATTGTGGGAACACCGGCTCAGTTACCCTTGTTCACCATGCCTCATTGCAAGGCAGCTCTCACTCCAAGGAAAATTGGGACACTCCTGTTCCCATCTGATAGTTCTGACAGTGATGGAAGTGGAAATGAAGAGGAATTCTTTGGCTTTGATCAGTTAGTGACCGAAAGGAATGACCAGGATATCGATAATAGTGCAGAAAACCCTGATGATCCTCAACCTTTTACCTCTGGTGTGGGCACTCCTCAGTCACGGTTGGTTGTACCTCAATGCAAGAGAAAACTATTATTTTTGCGTGGCCAGGCCTCTGACTTCAGTAATGATGATGATAGTGACGTGGATTGTGATTTTATTGCTCTTGACAATCATTCAAGTAGTGGTAGTGAGGAATCATATTCACCAGTGAAGCGTCTGTATGTACCTTGCTGCATGTGCTCGGGTAGTGTACCCTATGCCATGCCCAAGGGATGGAGTACATCCCGGAGTACATCCTGTGGCCCTACACCAGGTATAGATAGTGACAGTGAGGATGATGTGGCTACACTTGGCATGGATAGACCACAAGCATCAGTAGATGGTGGTAGTGGTGATGGTAGTGCCACGGTCATGCGTGACTCACCAGCCCAGGCTTTGACCCACGCTGCTGACTCCGCAGTTCAAGGACAAAGCAGAGCGCCTGCCACCAGCCCACCACAACCACAACTACCAGCACAACCAGCCTATGATGTCCAGTATTCACCAGAAAACCGTATCTGGGATTGGCAGCAAAATTCCAATTTTGTTTCCAAGCCCCACCACTTTGATGACTCTGAAAGTGGAATTCTACCAATGTGAAGGCTTACTCAGCCCTGTAACAACTTCAGACAGTATTACCGAGGCTGGCTCCTCCTCAGGAAAATTGATGAATAGAAAAAGAAATAATAATTCACGAAGATAAACACTTTATTATTTATTAATGCAAAAATAAAAAAGTGAAACATGAAGGTGTATCCTATTTGAAAGAAAAATGAAAAATGAAATGAAAAAATGACATTTGAATTCAATGCTAATATGTACAGTTATAATGGGGTGTCTGGTTGAGGTTGACAGTCTTGTAGAAATCGTAGCCGTTGCTGATGATGTGGGGTGGGAGGGGTCACAGGTGTTGGTGACAACCCAACGGCTAGTTCTTCACAGAGTCTATACCCTTGAATAGTCAGTCCAGATGACAGGAAAGCAGATTCTTTACCACTACCAAGATGAGGGGTTATGGTCTGCTGTCGCCTAAAATTAATCAGGTAGGTAGATCCAACATGTGACGTCTCCGGACTTTAGCAAAAGTCCTTTTCCTTCAACACTTCTCGTTGGTTGGCAGGTGACCCGATCTGTCATTCCAAGCTGGAAAGAGAGAAAGGTTACCCACTGCTTAAGAAATCACTCTCCATGATAAGTACAATACCTAAAAGACTTGGTGATTATCAAAACATCTAACATGGAGATCAAGGCCGAAAGGACTAAGTTTATTATTGGTCAAAAGTGAAGCTTTCAACCAATAAGTCCACTAGAATAGGAGCAGGCTTGTACTTACAGTTGTGTTGGGAGCTGTGAGTCGAGTGATTACTGTTTGGCCGGAGCCCCACACGTCACCTTTCGGGATGGGGGAAAAAGGGGGGGGATAGTGGTAGCTAGACTTACCCTACCTTAACAAGCAGCCGGCAATCAAACTATCGTTATCATATACTCACTCGCTACTCCTATCTGTTGAACTTTTTCCTCACACTCCCCCATACCAAGACTTATAGTCAAGGAGTATAAGAAGAATAGGCGAGGAAAAAGTTCTAACATGTGGAAGTCGCCAATGCATATATGTCGCCAAGACTAACTTCGCATGAGCGTAATTCCGTGAATTTTCAACCAAATTTCGTACTTTTGGTGTCATTACCATTGGGAAAAGATTCTCTATCATTTCATAAGAAATTTTTTTTTTTTTTCCAAAAATTTATCGACATAGAATGACAGGTTCAAAAAGGGGCTTGCGACAGTCAAAGGGTTAAAACATATCTGGTCTGTGATTTGGGCTAACACATGAAGGAACTACTGGAAATTATTTAACCATGTAATATGTGATTAGATTGATACAAAAGTATAACTTGCATGTTGGAGAAACGGCGATTGCTGGCAGCTCCTGTAATGATGAACGGTCGAGACCTCAACCCTTATTTACAGCCTGAAGGTTTATAGATCACTGTACATATTTAGCTTTTCTAGATTTTTTCTGTCTCCACCACAACAAATGCTATGTTATTTCTATAGTTGGCTGATGAAGTTTATTTTAGGAAAGTCGCTTTTGCTGGAGTAATATTTGCTTTTCATTGTGTATATTGCGACCGCTGCTAACTACAGGTTATATGAATTTCCACTGTATACATCTAGTATTTCAAGAATGAAGAAAAAACTAATGATGGTCACTCCACCCCACTAAGTACCATTTTATTACTGGTTAATTGCTACTACAACACTGTGGTAAGGTTTCTGGATGTTAAATAATCTGGTAAGGTTTCTGGATGTTAAATAATCTTATTATAGTAAACCTTCACTGATATTGTATTTTACAAAACTGTACACTTTTCGTATTTACTCAAGATTTTGCAATTTATCGTAATTTAAAAGGAAAAATTTTCCCACTGGTAATCACTAGATTATATGCGAGGTACACTAGCATGCTAGGAAGATTATTAAAACAGCAGACCTGTGTGGTAGGTTTCTGGCGACTTCTGGCACCTGCCTCTTTAAGCCTATCACTTAAGTTACAATTACACCTGTTTTAAATGACACTTAGCATTTATTATCTGTATACTACGGTGCCACTGTGGTAAACACTGTAGCACTGTGTATACACAATATTATCAGGGAGAACATAGATCAAAGTTTGGACAGTTTAGGGGTTAACAGTTTTGAATTATTTGGATTACATTTTAATTTTTAATCACAGTAAAGTGCTGAACTCAGAGGTCATATAATTGGATTATAGAAGGATATGATTTTTGGTATGAAAGGAGATGTTTGTCATGATAGTTGCTGTGTAATATTAACCACTTGAAGGTCTGTGCCATAGTTCTATGACTTTGAAGCCAGTGTCTGTGCCATAGTTCTATGCCATGAGCTCAGCTCGCTCAGCTAAGCTGTGAGCAGTAAATTTGGGCCTAGGTATGAGAGAATGGGTCTGTGTGGTATGTGTGCACCATATGGAAAAATTCTGCAGTATGTAGTGCATAATGAAAAAAAACTGTGACCTTATTTTTGGCTTAAAACAGAGATGTTGTTGTGTATTTTCATATGGTTTTCATGGTGGTAGTCTTGGTTTCTTGGTCTCATTTGAATGAGTGGAAGATATAGAAATAGAGATGATTTTGTTTGGTTTTAGGACAGAAACTAATGTGAAAATGAGCTCTAAGTAGCGGATATGTTCTATTTTTGCCGACGCTCAAGAGTAAACAAATGATGTCACACGTCCAATACCTCTCAGCTAGTGGATACCCTGATGTTTTTTATACATTTATTACAGCATTGCATAACAATAAATCTTCTGTTTTTGATGTGAATAAAAAATAAAAATGGAATTCATGTGTGAAGTCTGGGAACATAACTAATGAACAGAGGAAATGTTATTTTAGTGCTAGGAATGCCTGCATTGTTTATTCTGGACCCTATTTTGAAATTGGAATATTTTGAAATTTGTGCGAAATTAGGAAAATTACCAGGTTCTTGTCACTTTATTGGGTAGTTGAAATAGTTGATTAGGCAGTTTCTTGCATTCAGTCAATAAAATGGAAGGCATACTAGTGAAATAGCTAATAATTTGGTCAGCTGGAGCAATGTGATTGACTTAAAATAGGATTCAAAGTAGGGAAAAATCGCTGATTCAATTCAATTCAAACTTTATTCTCTATAAGTATTACAATGCTGATTCATAAATATCACTGACACAGGAAAATTCACGATAGTGTAATTTCGTAAATTTTCCACAAAATTTCATACTTTTTGTTTTATTACCTTCAGAAAAAGATTCTCTACCATTTTATAAGAAAAAATAGCAAAACAGTTTTTTGAAAATTCTTGGATCCTGTGGACAGGTTTCAGATCGGGGATTGGTATCCTTCAAGGGTTAAAGGTGAAGTTTGTTCTGTTTACAGTAACTAAGTTGTAGCATGCACTATGTTAAAATTTATTCAGCATTCATCACATGTCCATTGTCATGCCCTCTGGACCAGACTAACTGGCAGTTAGGCTGGAGCAGTTTATTTAGGGGTCCTGCTGCTCTGGCAGACTGTTCAGTTCAAACCAACCATTAGTGTGAGAGCTTACTCCCTGCTGAGTAGAGGTTATGCTTTCCCTTTTGGCTGGCTGGCTTACATACACTCATACACACTGGTGTATCTTGTGGTGTAAAACCTGCAATAGTGAGTGGCTATTTGCTCTCTCTCACTCATCATTATTTCTGTTCTGCTGATAATGCCAACACTGCACATGCTGTAAATATCTTGAAAGGAATATACAAGTACAGTGGACCCTCGAATTTAGTCCTGCCTTTTCTGTATGCAAAACTATTTTTATTATCTATAAAATGTATTTTTTGTTAATATTTTCCATAGGAAATAATGTAAATCTAATTAAACCATTCCAGACACCCAAAAATATTAACAAAAAATACATTTTATAGATAAAAATAGTTTTTGCATACAGAAAAGGCAGGACTAAATTCGAGAGTCCACTGTACTAGAAATCTACCCTCTCATATTTGTCATTGTGTTTATTTGCTTGGGTTGCTCCTTGGCTTGAGGCTCGAGTTATTGCCAGGGTACAACATGGCAGTCTGTCTGGGACTTATTAACAGCAAATTGGTAATGATAGCAAATTTATGATAAGTTTCATAATTTATATTTAAAGTGCTGAGTAAGTTAAAGGTCCTGTTGCATTTAAACTCGTAAGAGTTTAAATACAATAGGACCTTTTATGTTTGCTGTGCAAGTGAAACAGGCTGTGCAAGCTGTACAAGTGAAACAGGCTGTGTAAGCTGTGCAAGTGAAACAGGCTGTGCAAGCTGTGCAAGTGAAACAGGCTGTGCAAGCTGTACAAGTGAAACAGGCTGTGTAAGCTGTGCAAGTGAAACAGGCTGTGCAAGCTGTGCAGGTGAAACAGACTGTGCAAGCTGTGCAGGTGAAACAGGCTGTGCAGGTGAAACAGACTGTGCAAGCTGTGCAGGTGAAACAGGCTGTGCAGGGGAAACAGACTGTGCAAGCTGTGCAGGTGAAACAGGCTGTGCAGGTAAAACACTGTGCAAGCTGTGCAGGTGAAACAGACTGTGCAAGTGAAACAGGCTGTGCAAGCTGTGCAGGTGAAACAGGCTGTGCAGGTGAAACACTGTGCAAGCTGTGCAGGTGAAACACTGTGCAAGCTGTGCAGGTGAAACAGACTGTGCAAGTGAAACACTGTGCAAGCTGTGCAGGTGAAACAGACTGTGCAAGTGAAACACTGTGCAAGTGAAACACTGTGCAAGCTGTGCAGATGAAACACTGTGCAAGCTGTGCAGGTGAAACAGCCTGTGCAGGTGAAACAGACTGTGCAAGCTGTGCAGGTGAAACCTGTGCAAGCTGTGCAAGTGAAACACTGTGTAAGCTGTGCAAGTGAAACTGTGCAAGCTGTGCAGGTGAAACAGGCTGTGCAGGTGAAACAGGCAATGCAAGTGAAACAGACTGTGCAGGTGAAACAGGCTGTGCAAGTGAAACAGGCTGTGCAAGTGAAACAAGCTGTGCAGGTGAAACAACCTGTGCATGCTGTGCAGGTGAAACACTGTGCAAGCTGTGCAAGTGAAACACTGTGCAAGCTGTGCAGGTGGAACAGGCTGTGCAAGCTGTGCATGTGAAACAGGCTGTGCAAGCTGTACAAATTAAACAGGCTGTGTAGGTGAAACAGGCTGTGCATGCTGTGAAAGTGAAACAGGCTGTGCAAGTGAAACAGGCTGTGCAAGTGAAACAAGCTGTGCAGGTGAAACAGGCTGTGCAAGTGAAACAGGCTATGCAGGTGAATCAGCCTGTGCAAGCTGTGCAGGTGAAACAGGCTGTGCAGGTGAAACTGTGCAAGCTGTGCAGGTGAAATACTGTGCAAGCTGTGCAGGTGAAACAGGCTGTGCAAGTGAAACAGGCTGTGCAGGTGAAACAGGCTGTGCAAGTGAAAGACTATGCAGGTGAAACAGACTGTGCAAACTGTGCAAGTGAAACAGGCTGTGCAGGTGAAAGAGGCTGTGCAAGCTGTGCAGTTGAAACATTGTGCAAGCTGTGCAGGTGAATCAGCCTGTGCAAGCTGTGCAGGTGAAACACTGTGCAAGCTGTGCAGGTGAAACAGGCTGTGAAAGCTGTGCAGGTGAAACAGGCTGTGAAAGCTGTGCAAGTGAAACAGGATGAAACAGGCTGTGCAGGTGAAAGAGGCTGTGCAAGCTGTGCAGTTGAAACATTGTGCAAGCTGTGCAGGTGAATCAGCCTGTGCAAGCTGTGCAGGTGAAACACTGTGCAAGCTGTGCAGGTGAAACAGGCTGTGAAAGCTGTGCAGGTGAAACAGGCTGTGAAAGCTGTGCAAGTGAAACAGGATATGCAGGTGAAACAAACTGTGCAAGCTGTGCAAGTGAAACAGGCTGTGCAAGCTCTGCAGGTGAAACAGGCTGTGCAAGCTGTGCTGGTGAAACAGGCTGTGCAAATGAAACAGCTGTGCAGGTGAAACAGATTGTGCAGGTGAAACAAGCTGTACAGGTGAAACAGGCTGTGCAAGCTGTGCAAGTGAAACAGGCTGTGTAAGTGAAACAAGCTGTGCATGTGAAACAGGCTGTACAAGTTCACGTGAAACAAGCTGTGCAGGTGAAACAGGCTGTGCAATCTGTGCAGGTGAAACAGGCTGTGCAAACTGTGTAAATGAAACGGGCTCTGCAGGTGAAACAGGCTGTGGAAGCTGTGCAGCTGAAACACTGTGCAAGCTGTGCATGTGAAACAGGCTGTGCAAGCTGTGCAGGTGAAACAGGCTGTGCAAGCTGTGCAGGTGAAACAGGCTGTGCAAGCTGTGCAGGTGAAACACTGTGCAAGCTGTGCAGGTGAAACAAGCTGTGTTGGTTAAACAGACTGTGCAAGCTGTGCAGGTGAAACAATGTGTGCAAGCTGTGCAGGTGAAACAGGCTATGCAGGTGAAACACTGTGCAAGCTGTGCAGGTTAAACAGACTGTGTAAGCTGTGCAGGTGAAACAATGTGTGCAAGCTGTGCAGGTGAAACAGGCTGTGCAAGCTGTGCAGGTGAAACAGGCTGTGCAGGTGAAACAGGCTGTGCAATTGAAACACAGTGCAGGTGAAACAGGCTGTGCAAGCTGTTCAAGTGAAACAGGTTGTGCAAGCTGTGCAAGTAAAACAGGTTGTGCAAGCTGTGCAGGTGAAACAGGCTGTGCAAGTGAAACACACTGTGCAAATGAAACAGGCTGTGTAAGTGAAACAAGCTGTGCATGTGAAACAGGCTGTGCAAGCTGTGCAAGTGAAACAGGCTTTGTAAGCTGTGCAGGTGAAACAGCTGTGCAGGTGAAGCAGGCTGTGCAAGCTGTGCAGGTGAAACAGGCTGTGCAAGCTGTGCAGGTTAAACAGGCTGTGCAAGCTGTGCAGGTGAAAGTTTGTGCAAGCTGTGCAAATGAAACAGGCTGTGCAGGTGAAAGAGGCTGTGCATGCTGTGCAAGTGAAACAGGCTGTGCAAGTGAAACAAGCTGTGCAGGTGAAACAGGCTGTGCAAGTGAAACAGACTGTGCAGGTGATACAGGCTTTGCAAGCTGTTCAAGTGAAACAGGTTGTGCAAGCTGTGTAAATGAAACAGGTTGTGCAAGCTGTGCAAGTAAAACAGGTTGTGCAAGCTGTGCAGGTGAAACAGGCTGTGCAGGTGAAGCAGGCTGTGCAAGTGAAACAGGCTGTGCAAGTGAAACAGGCTGTGCAAGTGAAACAGGCTGTGCAAGTGAAACAGGCTGTGCAAGTGAAACAAGCTGTGCAGGTGAAACACTGTGCAAACTGTGCAAGTGAAACAAGCTGTGCAAGCTGTGCAGGTGAAACAAGCTGTGCAGGTGAAACAGGTTGTGCAGGTAAAACAGGCTGTGCAAGTTATGCAGGCAAATCAGGCTGTGTAATTTGTGCAGGTAAAACAGGTTGCACAATGTTTATTATATAACTCTGACTGGTTTTTTAGATATTTTTTTCCTTTCAACCTGACCTGGATTCTGGCTTTTCTGCTTGTTTGTAGTTCAAGCAAGGTGTTGCCATTGACAGCCCACTCACCCACAATTTCATCAGTTTGATTGATCTGACACTTGGCAGAGGTTTTGATAGTCTCCTATGATAGCCTCTACAATTGTTCTGGCAATATTTTCGATATCTGCAGGTAGCAGGTGGAATAGTCTTGGCTCATGGATGTTGTGGTCTTCTCTTATTGTGCCCATGATGCTCCTGCATTTCGCTGGGACTGTGTTACACTTCTTGCTATATCTCGTGCCAGTACATGTTTATGGTGGTGTGTGGATTTGAGACCAGACCCTCATGTATCTTCCTTGTATGTGTTTTCAGGCATCTTTTCTTTGTTCCAGAGAAGAGCACAGGTTCCTTCTAGATAGGTTGGGGAACTCCCAGCAGTTTAAATGCTTTAACCCTTTCAGGGTTTCGGCCGTACTAGTATGTTTTACGCTCCAGGGTTTTTGACGTGCTAGTACGCCTAAATTCTGGCGCCCTTAAATCTAGTGAGAGAAAGCTGGTAGGCCTACATATGAAATAATGGGTCTATGTGGTCAGTGTGCACAGTATAAAAAAAATCCTGCAGCACACAGTACGTAATGAGGAAAAAAAAAACTTTGACCGTGTTTTTGGATTAAAACAGCGACTTTGCACTGTATTTTTGTATGGTATTTATTGTTGTATTCTAGTTTTCCTGGTCTCATTTTATAGAATGAAAAACATATTACAGAAATTGAGATGATTTTGACTGGTTTTACAATGAAAAGTACCTTGAAATTGGGCTCAAAATAGCAGAAATGTTCGATTTTTACCAAAGTTCAAAAGTAAACAAATCGTGCCAAATGTCCAATACATGTCAGCTGGTGTCTAATATTCTTTCACAAGTGTGCCGATATATTTAAGTGCCAGGAATGTTTTGTTTATTCTGGACTCTATTCGGAAATTGGCATCTTTTGAAATTTGTGTGAAATTGGCAAAATTGCTAAATTCTGACCATTTTATTGGATAGTTGAAATCGGTAAATGGGTGGTTTCTTGTACTCATTCAATAGGAAAAATGAAGTTCTAGCAAAATAGTTATGATTTTTGTCGACTCGTACATTGGAATTGGCCGAAAATAGGGCTCAAAATGGGCAAAATCGCCGATGCGTAAACATTGTCGAGACCGCTAACTTTGCGAGAGCATAATTCCATAAGTTTTCCATGGAATTTCATACTTTTGGTGTCATTATGATTGGGAAAAGATTCTCTATCTTTTCATAAGTTTTTTTTTTTTGAAATTTAGGGGACCCTGAGAACAAGTCTCTGAGAGGGCCTGTGGACCCTGAAAGGGTTAACTCACTATCTATTCCATAACTAAGCAACAATTCCCAAATCATTTTCCTGTGGGAGTGACATAAAGAAGGAACTGTATTCACCATTATTCATTCAATAGCCATCTTGCCTGAAGTGCATACAGTCTGCTCAGCATAGATAGTAAGTCTTCATCACTTGTGGCATTAAATGACCCATAATGGTTTATTCCTTCCCATAACTATAATAACAATCTTTCTTGATTGTGATGCAGTTGAACCTTCAACACAGGAAGGTTTATGTACTTGAGGTTTAACTTGGTTTATTATGTTGAAAACATATTGCGTATTTCGATGATATAGAGCGTTTTGAACGCTTTTCTGACAAACCTCAATTTTAAACTAGAATACATAGATTTTCACACTTTTTAATCAGGATTTCTGCTGCAATTGTCAGACTTACTAGACGCTGACTGGACGGAACATTTGAAAGTACCGAGACGCTTTGGTAGTATGTTCCCTCCGGTCGGAATCATGTTTTGTCCCATCAGCAACTGGACGGAACATGTCAAAGTTACCAGACAAACATCATAAGGACATGCACCAGCAATCATGGATACTTAAGTCTTAATATGGGGATTAAAATAAACTGTGTATGTATACTGAGATATAAAGTATATCCCTGTAAGTGTATAAACTTTGCTGTTCTCATTGCACACACTACAAGGGATCTGCTTCTCAGAACGTGCACAATGACTTCATGTCGTAATAGGGGTTCCACTCATAATGAAAATATTTTTTAATTTTAATGTAAATTTTATTTGGAGCACCAGTAGTGTGAAGTGGAATAACTTAAATATATGTACATTATATGTGTTCTGTATATAAATCTATTAACATTATGACACAGATTCATTTGCACTTACGCTACAAAGTTGACATACACAGAAAGAAATTGTACATGCATTCATTCAAAATATATTTATAGTGTGGCTTTAGAATAAAAGAAGGCTTTTTCCTTTTTTTTTTTTACGGAATTTCTAAATTTAATTTGCTGCTTGGCTGTAGTTTTCAGCTTCAAATGTTCAGGAACACTAACCTGAAAATACTTGTAATAATTGTCATCTCTGAAAGTCAGTACATCTGTTTTGTGGAAAGCTTATTGTGAAATAAGACAAGCACAGTGTTAGGAAAGTTTAATAAGCAAAGATTTTGCCATAAATAGCTTTAGGGCTGAGGAAGCTATTTGTGGTTAAATGTTTCCTCATTAAAATATGCTAATGTTGTGCATGTGCCTTATTTTAGATTTGTTGCTATTGTATACCATATCTTATTCAGACAGCTTCCTATTGAGATTGTGCTTTTATCTCGTCTCTCTTTGGGTTCATATTACATCCGAAACCTATTTTTTGTATACAGCTATTACCAAATAATATCTAGAGTTAGGTGTGAGTAGCACCTACCTAGCATGGACACCTGTATTAGGTTTGAATAAGATGTGTCTAGCATACACATTAGGCCTATTGTAGAGCTGATCTTTTCTTAGCATATTTATCATAAGATGCGACATGACTGGTTGATGATAGACCTTAGTCTTTCTAGAAATGTTTGTTACAGTTGGTGTCACAAGGTTTTGTGTGATTGGTGGACAATGAAACTAAAAGTCTGTGGACTCTTCTTCACCGCCTGAGAATATAAAGATGGTACCATTTTGCTGCACAGTTGGGGAATCTTTTGATTCGTTAGTCTTAATGGAATCAGATTCACTTGTCAGTGTTTTGAGAACCTCTGATTTGTCTGCAAATATAGTTTTCTGCACAGTTGGGGAATCTTTTGATCCATCAGGCTTAATGGAGTTAGATTCACTTGTGAGGGTTTTAAGAACCTCTGATGTTTTATCTCCAAATGTAATATTAAATTGAGTATTTTTTAATTTTGTTAGTGGCCTTACACTGTTCAAACCATAGACTGGTGGTGTATCAGAGGGTGGTTTGGGCAGTGGTTGTTCTTTCTGGGCTTCCCAGTTGGAAGTCTGGAGCTCCCAGTTTGAGCCTCGGATACTGGGAGTACATGAAAGAAGATCATATGTGCTGTTCTTGTTTGAAGAGGAAGTCAACATGTCTTGTATACCACCTCGAGCAGCAATATTGATTTCTTCAATTTCCTTCCTGTACTTGTTAGCCTTATCATAGCTACCAGTTTCTTCCAGCAGTGTTGCCATGTTTCCAGACAAAAGAAGGTACATGTATCCTTGAGGATATACACGATATTTGTTTGAAGCTCGTGCCATAGCCAAGAAGTGTTTGGCAAACATGGAGAGGAGAGGCCCTGCACGCAGATCCTTCACACTTTTAACCTTTTTATCGAGTCTGATGGTAGAATGTCTTCTCTTAGGGCCTTCAGAACCCTTTGTTGCTGCTCTCTTACGCTCCTTTCGCAGTGCATGTAGTTTCTCCTGGAAAACGTTAATAATTTTTCACATTATGTGTTTAAAGTTTCAGGTAGTTATACCAGTATAATACAGTCATGTAATCAATTCATAATATTAGTTTGTGATAATGTACTTTTTATAAACTAATCTTAAAACTGTAATTATTCCCTGCTGAACTTCTCTACTAAACTTATTACAGTGGACCCCCGGTATTCGATAAAACCGGTATTCGATGCATTGTATCGCAAAAAAATTTCCTCGGTATTTGATTGAAAATGCGGTATTTGATACAATTCGTATGAGACCTGTCCACATGTGGCCTGAACTGCCCCTTGTGTGCCAGTGTTTACAAGCCAGCCAGTGTGCGCGCATCTAAGGATACATTCGGTACATTCCATATTATCCATATTATCACTGTTTGGTGCTTGTTTCTGCAAAATAAGTCACCATGGGCCCCAAGAAAGCTTCTAGTGCCAACCCTGTGGTAAAAAGGGTGAGAATTAGTATGGAAATTAAGAAAGATTTTGAAGGGTTTGGGGCTAACCCTGAGAAGTCTATACCAGTTGTGGAATACATTGTGCCTACTTCAAAAATTAAGGAAATGTGTGCACAGTGGGTTGAAGTGCAAACCTTTATGGATGAAAATCACCCTAACACAGCTATTACAATGACAATGTTGTGGCCCATTTTAGACAAATCGTAAAGGAACGGGAGGTACAGAGCTCTATGGACAGATTTGTTTTGCGACAGAGGTCCAGTGACTCTCAAGCTGGTCCTAGTGGCATTAAAAGAAGGGAAGTAATCCTGGAAAAGGACTTGCTACCTCAAGTCCTAATGGAAGGGGATTCCCCTTCTAAACACTAACACCTCTCCCCTCCTTCCATCCCATCAATCATCACCAGATCTTCATTAAAGGTAAGTGTCAATTATTTTATTGTTATTGTAATTATTCTATTGCATTAAACTTAATATTTAGTGTAGTAAAGTTTTTTTTTCATACTTTTGGGTGTCTTGCACGGATTAATTTGATTTTCATTATTTCTTATGAGGAAAATTGATTCGGTTTTCGATATCAGTATTCGATGAGCTCTCAGGAATGGTTTAATATCGAATACCGGGGGTCCACTGTATAGCCTATTTGCATTACCTGTAACAACTTGATTCTCCTGTTCCCACTGTAACTCATCAAATGACCATAAAAATTATCTGTTATTGCCTTACTAATCTTAAGTTAATGTAAAGGTTGCCCGAAATGCTCTGCATACAAAGGGAGCTTTTGGCATGTACACTCGGCTATTATATTCCTTTGTACAACTATGTATCATGTCAAAATAAATTTCTTATTCTTATTCTGAAAATGTCTTCCTGAAGAGGAGGTGGTGAGGTGTTTCAGTGTTAGACAAGTGTCATTATGTTAATGGTATACAGTACTGATAAGTTGATGAATAAGAGGAGGGAGGGGGGGTCCTGAGTACTGGTGAAGGCTTTTGGTTCTAGGAATTGGAATTATTCTCTCCTTCCTCAGATTGATCTTGATTACCACCCATTCTTCAGATGTTGTGTGGCCCTTATAAGTTTAGTGCTTCCCATGAATATAATAAAAAAAAGGTAAAGAATTTATAATAATGAAAGATATCGAGTGATTTTTATTACTGCATTTCACTACATTAAATATGTGTATTACAACTGGATCCATTGACTTTATATGAACCCATGGCCTGGCTGGCAAAGCTCTCGCTTCACACACGGACAGCCCGGGTTCGATTCCCAGCGGGGTAGAAACACTGACGCATTTCCTCGCCTGTTGTCCTGTTCACCTGGCAGAAAGTAGGTACCTGGGTGTTAGTCGACTGGTATGGGTCACATTCTGGGGGACAAGATTGAGGACCCCAATGGAAATAAGACAGTCCTCAGTGATGCACTACCTTTCTTGGGTTATACTGAGTGGCTAACCCTGCAGGGTTAAAAATCCGAATGACTATTCAACTGTCTCCCAGCATACATGAGGGGGATTACCAATAGACCCCTGGGTGCCTTCAGGCAGACACTGGACAAGCACCTAAAGTACCTGACCAGCCGGGCTGTGGTTCGTACGTTGGATTGCGTACAGCCAGAAGTAACAGCCTGGTTGATCAGGCTCTGATCCACCATGAAGCCTGGTCACAGACCAGGCCATGGGGGTGTTGACCCCCGGAACTCTCTCCAGGTAAACTCCAGGTTATCTTATATATACTGCATACCAGAAAATGTGGGTATAGGAGAATGGGTGTGGGTAGGAAGGTAGGAAGTGATTGGTGGAAGGAGGTAAAGAGAGTGGTAAGGGAGGTTTTTACAAGGTAGATGTGATACATGGAAGGTGGAGTATATGGACAGTAAATGAGAAGTTAAAAGAATAGTGAGGGATTGCAAAAAGGCGACCCAATGAATGGGTTAGGCTATATCAGGAAATTTTTTGAGAATAAGTTTTGGAGGGAAATTAATAAGTTGAGAAAGCCTAGGAACAAATGGATGTAGTTAAAAAGAGAGTGAGTGAGAGTGAGTGAGAGTGAGTGAGAGTGAGTGAGAGTGAGTGAGAGTGAGTGAGAGTGAGTGAGAGTGAGTGAGAGTGAGTGAGAGTGAGTGAGAGTGAGTGAGAGTGAGTGAGTGAGTGAGTGAGAGTGAGTGAGAGTGAGTGAGAGTGAGTGAGAGTGAGTGAGAGTGAGTGAGAGTGAGTGAGAGTGAGTGAGAGTGAGTGAGAGTGAGTGAGAGTGAGTGAGAGTGAGTGAGAGTGAGTGAGAGTGAGTGAGAGTGAGTGAGAGTGAGTGAGAGTGAGTGAGAGTGAGTGAGAGTGAGTGAGAGTGAGTGAGAGTGAGTGAGTGAGTGAGTGAGTGAGAGTGAGTGAGAGTGAGTGAGAGTGAGTGAGAGTGAGTGAGAGTGAGTGAGAGTGAGTGAGAGTGAGTGAGAGTGAGTGAGAGTGAGTGAGAGTGAGTGAGAGTGAGTGAGAGTGAGAGTGAGTGAGAGTGAGTGAGAGTGAGTGAGAGTGAGTGAGAGTGAGAGTGAGTGAGAGTGAGTGAGAGTGAGAGTGAGTGAGAGTGAGTGAGAGTGAGTGAGAGTGAGTGAGAGTGAGAGTGAGTGAGAGTGAGTGAGAGTGAGTGAGAGTGAGTGAGAGTGAGTGAGAGTGAGTGAGAGTGAGTGAGAGTGAGTGAGAGTGAGTGAGAGTGAGTGAGAGTGAGTGAGAGTGAGTGAGAGTGAGTGAGAGTGAGTGAGAGTGAGTGAGAGTGAGTGAGAGTGAGTGAGAGTGAGTGAGAGTGAGTGAGAGTGAGAGTGAGTGAGAGTGAGTGAGAGTGAGTGAGAGTGAGTGAGAGTGAGTGAGTGAGAGTGAGTGAGTGAGAGTGAGTGAGTGAGAGTGAGTGAGTGAGTGAGTGAGAGTGAGTGAGAGTGAGAGTGAGAGTGAGTGTGAGTGTGAGAGTGAGTGTGAGAGTGAGTGTGAGAGTGAGTGTGAGAGTGAGTGTGAGAGTGAGTGTGAGAGTGAGTGTGAGTGAGTGTGAGAGAATGTGTGTGTGTGTGAGTGTGAGTGAGCGAGTTTTTTTTTGACTACCACTCACTACTTTGTGATCGTCAATATGGCTTCAGGAAAGGTTACTCTGCTGCTGATCTGTTGTTAAACCTCTCCACTAAGTGGCACCAGTCACTGGATGAATCCAAAGTCAGCTGTGTGGTAGCACTGGTCATTGCTGGTGCTTTCGACAGGGTGTGGCACCAGGGCCTCTTAGCAAAACTGCAAGCTCTGGGAATTGCAGGCTCTACTGTCTCCTCAGTGACTACCTTCATGGTAGATCTCTAAGGGTGGTTCTCAATGGAACAGAATCAGCAAGACATCCTATTGGGGAAAGTGTTCCACAAGGAAGTGTGCTGGGACCATTATTATGGAATGTCTACTTCAATGACATTCATCTCATCCCAGAATCCCATGCATATGCAGATGACACTGATATTCACTTATCCAAGAGAAGAAATGCCAGCTGCTCTAAGCTACATCAATCACCAGCTAAGAGCTATATCATCTTGAGGTAATAGGTGGCAAGTAACATTTGCACCTGAGAAAACACAAAGGCACCATGATGGTAATGCCGGTGCAGTAGTAAGGATGAATGGGAGGGTGTTGGCACCTGGGGAAGAAATTGATATACATGGGGTGAAATTTGACTCCAAACTGACCATGAAGAACCACATTATAAATCTTGCAAACAAGGCAACCAGGGAGCTTACATCACTTTGCCATATCTCGCATCTACTTGACAGTAGGGGTTGCAAAATTCTATATGAGGAACAAGTACGCTCACACCTTGAGTATGCTCCACTTTCTTGGTTTGCCTACCCCCCCCCCCTCTCATCTGCGACTTCTTGACAGAGTAAAGAACAGAGCAAGATGTCTCATCTCTCGCCTGGACCAATCCTGGATAGATCTGTCATTTCAGCAGAGCCTTCAACACATGAGGGATGTGGGTGGCCTTACTGTTATGTACAAGGCCAATATTGCCAAAGTATCACACTTGGATCCACTTTGAGGACAGCGTGAAGCAAGCTTCTATACCACAAGATGGGCAGAAAGCGACAACTTCACTGTGGCTGTACCCTTCTCCAGAACATCGCTTCATCTGAGATCATTTATCTCCAGGATGACTCAAGTATGGAACACATTCGTACAGCATTATGATGTCAATGAGATAGTCAGTTGATCAGATGAAAATGCTGGCCCACAGATGGTTCCAACTTCATCCTGTTCCCTACTTGTATGTCTCATAACAATAAAAATGCTTTCAAATGAGCTGATATAGGTAACAGCTCTTAGCTTGTCAATAAAGTTAGGAATCCTTAACATCTAGATAGCTTGTCAATAAAGCTAAGGATCCTTTACCCTTTGACTGTTTCGGTTGTATATATACGTCTGACGAGTCACCATGTTTGACGTATGTATACTCAAAAATTCTAGCGGCTTCAAATCAAGCAGGAGAAAGCTGGTAGTCCCATATGTGAAAGAATGGGTCTGTGTGGTCAGTGTGCACTATATAAAAAAATCCTGCAGCACGCAGTGCATAATAAGAAAAAAAAACTCCGACCGTTTTTGGGGGATTAAAACGCCGACTTTGTGGTGTATTTTCGTATAGTATTTGTTTGTATTCTCGTTTTCCTGGTCTCATTTGATAGAATGGAAAACATACTTTAGAAATAGAGGTGATTGTTAGGGGAAAGAGAGAGATTGAGATGTTAGGTTGGAAGGTGGTGGTACATGGAAGCTGGAGGGAATATTGTTGAGGAATTGCTAAATATTGTTGAAAGGAAGCAGTGATTTCTTATTTTGTGCAGAGAATGAGGAGGAGCTAGATGTGAGTGTGGGGGAGATGTGAGAGACTGTAGGTAGAATGAAAAGGGAATAAAGCAGTTGGGATAGATGTGATCAAGACAGAAGTGCTAAAAGTAGGTTGAGATAGTTTTTGAATAGTTTGTCACATTTATATATTTAGAAGAAAACATATCATTGGGTGAATAGGGAAGCAGAGTGAGTGATGTTCCAAATACATATATGGAATAGGAGGTAGGTTACCTGAAGCAATAGTTTTTATATGGTTAGCGAGGCCCACTTGTGAAGGAAAAAAGGTTATTTTTCAGTAAAAGTAGTCCTTAGACAGGAATGAGTGATGTCATCATAGGTGTTTTAACATATTTATAGATGGAGTTATAAAAGAAGTATGGGATTAAAAGACAGTGAATTTAATACAGAATGGGAGTTGCAGATGCATTTTGATGATGGCACAGAACTTTTGAAAAATTCTGAAGAAAAGTTGCAGAGGTTAATGAAATAATTTGGGAGTGTGTGTAAAAGAAGAAAATTGAAAGTGACCATAGGAAAGAGCAAGGTTATAAAAGTAAACAGCCAGTGACTGGATATCAGATAGGAGGGACTGGAATTTTCAGCAGTGGGTCTATGAACAATGAGGTCAATCATAGAACTGAGGGGAAAAGGAGGGTTGGTGCATTGAGATATCTGTGGACAGAAAGAACTTTATCTATGGAGGCAAAAATTGGGAATGTACCAAAATATAGTGGTACTGACACACTTGTATGAATGTGAGGCATGGGTTTCAAACACTTGAGTGAGGAGGAGGCTGGAGGCAGTAGAGATGTCACGTTTGAGGACAATATTTGGTGTGAATATTATGCGGAGAAGTCAATACTTGGAGATAAGGTGCTGGACAATCAAATGTATAACTGAAAGGGCTGAGAAGGGGTTATTAAGGTGCACTAGACATTTAGAGTGGAAGCAGCATAATACAGTGAGTAGGGGTGCATAAATCAGGGGTGGAGGGAAGAAGGGGAGGGGTTATCCCAGGAGAAGTTGGAGGGAGAAGATAAAGGAGGTTTTGAGTGCTAGGTGCTTGAACATTAAACAGACTTGTGTGAAGACAGTAGATACCAGTGAGTGGAGGCAAGTTGTGTTTGATAATGTGCTTTGCTGAATGATTATGAATTAATTTTCCTTATCACACAGTAAGAGTACAGTGGACCCTCGGGTTATGAATTTAATCCATTCCATGGACTTGTTCATATCCTGATTTGTTCATATGCTGGGTCAGTTTTCTTCATTTAAATTACGTAACTGAAATGCAATTAATTCATTCCAGCTGAATTCCTGCTCTCAGGAGGCATGACAAAATAACCCTAATATCAACTCTACTGCTTATTTATCTGTCACAATTCATCTAATATGACATAATAAATAACATAAATAATATAGAAACCTGATTTACACTCTAGAATGGATAAAGTGTCATTACATGGACGGCGGAGGGAGGAGGATTGTGGTCGGGAGTGGTCGCGCATTCTCGCTATGAAAACGTCAGAGGTGTTATGAGAGAAAACAGAGTTTGTGAAGCTAAATGAATTAGATTTGGTGTGCATACGACATTTACATACTTCGGAGAAGAAATGCAGAGCGGCATATGCTGTTAGGAATACACACTTTTCTTAAGAACTGCTATGTACAATTTTTATGTTTATTTCACTACACTATGTATCTCCTGTGAGCTGTTTCTCCATCAACCATGTCAACAGCAGCTTTACCATCTTTTAATTGACAGAGGTCCACTGCTTAGAAATTACTGTAATGCCCTTTGCTGGCACTATAGCCTTTATAGACTCCTGCTTTAGTATTGTACATATAGTAGATTATTATTATTATTATAATCATGGGGAAGCGCTAAACCCATAGGTACATATAGTAGAGGGGCTACACTTGTACTCAACTCGCCAAGTCCTCAACCCTTGTACCTAGTCTATGCTTATTAATCATTTCTTACACAAATAACGATGTTTGTCTGACTTGGACCATTTACAAGGTCACACTAACGAGAAGTAGAGCAGGACAGGTATATATAGGCGGGAAGTGGTAGTGGAAGTAGTAGTAGTAGTAGTAGAAGTAGTAGCGCAGGTGGAAGGAAGTAGTAGTGGGGAAGTAAGGAGGAGGAGCCAGTCAAATACTAAGAGAGGGGAGCACTGCAAGGGAGCTAGGTGCCCACAGAGGGAGAGCAAGAACAAAGAGGGGGGTTAAATAATAAATAATTAAGGAACAGAAACAAGGCAGAGGAAAGAAAGACAACCGAGAAGAGAAAAAGGAAAGAGGAAAGGAGAAGAGGGAGAAGGAGAAATAGGAGGAATCATGTTAAGTCACCGGTGTTCTGAAGTTAGGAGCATTTTACAATGTAGTGGGAGAGGAAGGCATCTACAGAGACAAAGCCAGGACTAAGATTCATACAAGGAAAGTTGTGTATGAGGGAGGATTCGACCAGACGGCGACTGTTAAAGTTGGAAGTAGGGCAGACAGCTTTAGCAGAAGACCAGTCAATAGGATGGCTGTGATCTCTGACATGACAGAAAAGAGCATTGTTAGTGTCGGAAGCCTAACACTATTTTTGTGCTCCCTAAGTCTGTCAGAAAGAGATCGGCCAGCTTCTCCAAAGTACAGTGGACCCCCGGTTAACGATATGTTTTCATTCCAGAAGTATGTTCAGGTGCCAGTACTGACCGAATTTGTTCCCATAAGGAATATTGTGAAGTAGATTAGTCCATTTCAGACCCCCAAACATACATTTACAAATGCACTTGCATAAATACACTTACATAATTGGTCACACTGGGAGGTGATCGTTAAGCGGGGGTCCACTGTATTGAAGAGGACAGGAGGAGCAAGAAATAGAGTAGACACCAGGAGCATCAGTAGAGGGAGGAGAGGTAGGAACAAGATTAGTGTGAAGAGTGTTAGTCTGGCAGAAAGTAAGCTTGATGTCTAAGGAACGGAGAGAGTTGTTGAGATTAGAAAGACCGGAAATGTAAGGAAGGCAGAGGACAGAAGGGTTCCCAGGAGTAGAGAGTTTGAGAGAGAAGAAATTACATTTAGCACGTAAGAGGGCAGTCTATGAAATGGGAAGGGTAGCCAAGACAGGAAAACGAATTATTAAGAGTGGAAATTTCTGCTGGAAGGAACTGAGGATCACAGATGCGGAGGGCACAGAGAAAGAGGAAGATAAGAACACTTCTCTTGACAGGGGAAGCATGATAGGAAAAGTAGTGAATGTACATGCCACTGTGTATAGGTTTGTGGTAAACGGGAAAGGAAAAACCTGTATCTTAGTGGTGGACAAGTACATCAAGGAAAAGAAGCAAGAAATTAGATTCCCATTCAGCTTTAAACTTAATGGAAGGGGCAAGATTATTAAGAGCTTCAAGAAAAGGTTGCACTTTGTAAATGGTCCAAGTCAGGCTGAAACGTCGTCGTAAGCTCCTCTCTTCTATGTGCGGGTTATTTGTGTATTGTTCCAGTCACGGTATTGTGCCTTTTTTTGTTATTTAATCATTTCTTGCTTTAATTCCATGAAAATCATTCTCTTTATCTTCTCGGCACTGTCCTTTGCACTTGCTTCCTTAGGACCCATGGTTAGAAGACAGAAATCTGGTGAATTAACTGCATGAAACATAAGAAAATTACGAGAATTCCTTGCACCACAAAGGTAGCTCCATAAGCACATGTGCACTGGTGACCATTGTGGTGGTGTTGTCAAACTAAGTTATGTGCAGTACGTACATAGTATTATTATTATAATTATTATTGTTCTATTATGTCATTATATATATTATATTCTTTTATTTTTATATAGTATTATTTTATTATATAGTATTATATTATACATAATTATAATGTATTATCATTATTAGTAGTACGTAAGTGTTATAATAATGATAATTATTATTATTATTTAGGGACCTGGAACACAGATCCAGCCCCTCTTGTGGACACAATCTGGCCACAAGTTTCTCCAAGCAGAGTTCAAAGTTCTGCTAGTCCCTCCCCATAAGGCTTATGTAATGGAGGATACTGAAGTGATCTTTCCAAAACACACTTAGGGTCAAGGGAGTGTCTGAGGTCACATTAAAGCACCTTTGAAACATTGTTTTGGTGTAGAGTTTTTTAAAGTTTGAAATGATCTGCTGGTCTATGGGCTGGAGGAGAGGAGTGGTATTAGGAGGCAAGAACTTCACTGTGATGAACCCAGACTCCTCCAGAATTAGGTCTTCCAAGTTAGGAGGATGAGCAGGTGCATTGTCCATTAGCAGGAGGCACTTGAGATCCAATTTATTTTCCAGGAGGTAATTCTTCACAATGGGGCCAAACACTTCGTGGAACCAATCAATGAAAATTTCCCTCGTGACCCATGCCTTATTATTAGCTTTCCAATACACACACAGTTTACTCTTCATGGCATTGTTTTCCTTGAACACACTGGGATTTTCAGAATGGTACACTAGTAATGCCTTCGCTTTGCAATCCCCACTAGCATTACTGCAAAACATTAGCGTCAACCTGTCTTTCATAGGCTTGTGTCATGGCAGTGCCTTTTCCTCCTGAGTAATGTAGGTCCTCTTTGGCATTTTCTTCCAAAAGAGGCCTGTTTCGTCGCAATTGAACACTTGTTGTTGGGGTTTTAATTGTTCAGTCTGTATGTACTCCTTGAATTTACTTAGGAATTTTGTAGCTGCATTTTTGTCAGAACTGGCAGCCTCACCATGCCTTATATTGTGTATGCCACTACAGTTCTTTAATCTCTCAAACCAGCCTTTGCTGGCCTTAAATTCACAAATATCAGTACTCGTTGTAGACAATTTCTTTACTAGATCGTCATGCAACTGCCTAGCCTTTTCACAAATAAGCGACTGCATAAGACTATCTCCTGCTGATTGTTTCTCGTTGATCCACACTTACAATAACTTTTCAACATCTTCGAGTACTGGCGATCTCATTTTTGTCAGCATATTTACCCCCTTTGTAACAACAGCTTCCTTGACTTCCTTTTTCTTGGCCACGATGAAAGCTATGGTTGTGTGGGGTTTCTTATACATCCTGGCCAGTTCTGCCACATGTACGCCACTTTCATATTGTTCAATGATGTTTTTCTTGAATTCAATCGTATTTCTCGCCTTCTTTGCCAATGGCATGGCACTAGGAGCTTTCTTTGGAGCCATTGTAGCTTATTTAGCAGTTGCAAGCACTAAAATGAATGAAATATTATGAAATATTCCACCTTGATAATAGACTCAAATTTCATACACACATACAACAAATTTCTAAGAAAATTTCCAAGACTGTAGGCATACTATCGAAGATACGGTACTATGTTCCACAGTCAGCCCTCCTGGCCCTTTATCACTCTCTTATTTACCCCTATCTCACCTATGGAATTTGTGCATGGGGCTCAACAACAATTAACCATCTCAGACCACTAATTACCCAACAAAAGGCTGCAGTTAGAATGATAACAAATTCTCACTACAGGCAGCACACTCCACCAATATTCAAAACACTCACCCTACTCACCATACAAAACATCCATACTTATTATTGCACCTATTACATACATAGAACACTTAACTCTGATATTAACCCTCCCCTCAAACATCTCCTTGCCAACCTCAACAGAACACATGACCATAACACAAGGCACAGATCACTCTTTGATGTTCCTCGTGTCCATCTCGCACTATGTAAAAACTCAATGCACATAAAAGGCCCTAAAATCTGGAATTCATTACCTGTAAATATAAAAGAAACACTACCTGTTTATAAATTCAAGTCTCTTCTCAAAGATCACTTACTCACTCAAAACCAAATAAATACTGAATAACTGAACCTTATAAATTGTATATCCTATATGTTACTCACAATTATATCACACAAATGTTAAACCTAGGACCCAATCTAACTTTGTTATTTTTTTAAATACACTACCTAACAGAATACTCCATTCGACTGAATGTACAGCAATGCATGCAACCATATGACCTGTCTTTGTAATACTCATTTGTGCTTTATAGTTATCTGTTTACAATAATGTTTTGTCACTGATTTCATCATTGCATAGTTAATCTTAAGTTAATTTTAAGCCAGCCCATAATGCTATGCATATAAGTGGCTTTGGCATGCTGCTCTTACCTGTATTTTTTGTACCTCTGTATGTATAAAATTACTAAAAATGAACATATGAGGGGATGGTCACTCACTGGTAAACAATGCCACACTGGCTGGGAATGGAGTGTGAGGCGGCTCGGGTCCGTGAGTACACGTCCGAGATAAAAGACTATTTGTGAATCAAATGACGATTCACGAGTCAGTTTTAACAAAAAAAAGTCACGATTTCTGAAAATTCTGACTTTCGAGCCTTACGAAAAATGAGGGTTCACTGTATAGTAATAAAAAATTTGTGAGCCATACTACTTGTTAAGATGTATAGAATTTTATCAAGTCACAAAATGATAAAGTTCTACACAGAGCATAAAGTTGTCCCAATAAAAACTTGCTCTGGAACTTATCTTTGTCTGTGGAAGAATAAGATGTGCAACTCCTGGGTATCTTTATAGCCAAAATGTTGCATGTCTTTTTCTTCAACTTGTCAGTTCTGTATGTCATTAATAATATAGTAGTTGTCAGTGTCTTGTCTTTGTTTACCTTGGCCATGCGATGTTCATATTCCTCCTCAGAGTCACTGTAAAGCACATCTTCTCCGTCATCCAGTTTTTTCTGAAAAAAGCATTTTGGTTCTAGTACAAATTGGAGATTTAACACCAAGTAATGAAAAATAATGACTTGTGATTTTGTTATTCTTGAGTGCCTGTTCTTTTGAGAAATTTACAAGCTCTAGCACATTAGTCTATAAAGACAACAACCATGATAAGAAAAAAAATACTAAAGTTTATATTCAAGAGTGACAGTATGATCATCAGAACTGTGAACTCTAAAAAGTGATGCATTTTCAACTGAGACATGAAAGCATGAAACTAGTAGTAGTAGTAGTAGTAGTAAAGGCTTTTATTGGCTTGCTTCACCCATGAATGGAGTTGCCTTTTTCCCCACATTGGTTTAAAGGATCTGTGGCCCTAGATTCAATATTGAGATTTTTTTTTATTGATATTAATTATATAGTTAATATTCATGTGTTATAAAGAAGGAAGACCCCACATCTTGTTGATAGAATAAGTGGATACATAATCAACTGAAGAATAGTAAAAACTTGCGAGAAAATAGACAGGGTTTCTCTGTACCATAAGTAGATAACAGAAGGCTTCTGTGTATTAAAAAGCAGAAAGCTTCTCTGGCATTAACTGAAGGCTTCAGTGTACTATGCACAGAACAAAGCTTCTCTGCCAGTGTCATCAGGTTTAGTTCCTCTAGTCTCTCTTCATAGCTCATACCCCTCAGCTCTGGGACTAGTCGAGAGACTGCTCTCTCCTGGCTCCACATTGGCCATACCCGCCTTACCCATGGGTACCTCGTGGAACAGCACCCTATTCCTCTCTGTGAGGTATGTCAGGTCCCAATTTTGGTTCTTCACTTGTCAATTGCCCAGTTTACCAGTGAGCTCACAGGATTTACCTCTAACGACGCTGTTGCCTTGCCACTCTTACCTTATCTTCCCTTCTTGCAAAGCCCTGCCTTTGACTTACAATCACTTCTTGACTTTGTTAGCAACTGCTTTGCTGTACGAACTTTGACGCATAGCCCTTAGCATCCCTTTCAACCCTATACTCCCCTCACCTCTGGTCCCCTCTCCACCTAGCTGTTTATGGCCTCAGCATTATTTTCTGCCCCGCAGCGCTGTATGACCCTTGTCAGTTTAGCACTTTCTTTGATTATAATAATAATAATAATCTGGGACGAGTTTAATCCTTTTCGTGACCATGCTCGCATCTGGATTTGTTCATTTGCAAAGTCAATTTTCCTCATTTAAATTAACTGAAATGCAATTACACTAATCTGTTCAGGTTCTCAGGAGGCACGACAAGATACTTCAATATTTCGCTAATATCATCTATATGGCTTATTTATCTATCACAATTCATCTAATGACATAATAAGCAATATAAATAACAAAGAAACCTGATACATACTCTAGAATGAACAAACTGTCATTATGTATGTGGCTACATAGTGGTATCGACAGCGGACGAGAGTTTGTCTGGAGACGGGACAAAATACTTCTTGAATATTTCACTAATATCAACTCTCCGTCTTATTTATCTTTCACAATTCATCTAATGTGACATAAACAATATAAATAACATAGAAACCTGATATATACTCTAGAATGAATAAAATATATTATGACAAGTGGAGGTGGCCATAACTGCTCGCTCATTGTTGTGGTAATCACTGCCATCTAGTGATGGCCTTTCGAAGCCGTCTATTATAATTTTATTATTATATAGTACATTATTATTATACATGTATTATTATTATTATTGTTATTATTATTTTTTTTAATTAACACACTGGCCGATTCCCACCAAGGCAGGGTGGCCCGAAAAAGAAAAACTTTCGCCATCAGTCACTCCATCACTGTCTTGCCAGAAGGGTGCTTTACACTACAGTTTTTAAACTGCAACATTAACACCCCTCCTTCAGAGTGCAGGCACTGTACTTCCCATCTCCAGGACTCAAGTCCGGCCTGACTGTTTCCCTGAATCCCTTTATAAATGTTACTTTGCTCACACTCCAACAGCATGTCAAGTATTAAAAACCATTTGTCTCCATTCACTCCTATGAAACATGCTCATGCATGCCCGCTTGAAGTCCAAGCCCCTCGCACACAAAACCTCCTTTACTCCCTCCCTCCAACCTTTCCTAGGCCGACCCCTACCCCGCCTTCCTTCCACTACAGACTGATACACTCTTGAAGTCATTCTGTTTCACTCCATTCTCTCTACATTTCCGAACCACCTCAACAACCCTTCCTCAGCCCTCTGGACAATAGTGAACTACAATTACATATACACTTTTATTTTTGTAAGATCTGTTGGTCTAAAAGAAAGATGTTTGGCTTTTTGGGGGCTACTAGGAAAGTAACCCTATTTTTCCCATAAGTTCTTCAGTTCATCTAACATGATTTTACCTCACACAGCATTTTCAGGAACGTAACTACCGTGTTAAATGATGGTCTTTTGTGGCTGTAAAATGCCAAAATACAGGAACCATCCAACTTATGACCGAGCTTGGTTCCAACCAACTGGTCATAAGTCAAAACGGACGTAAGTTGAACCTTACTACTGAATATCAACATCACACTTTTGTAATGATTTTATTTTATTGTTTTATTTTGGTATTTCATTTTTTACTTTACTTTTTATGCTGTTAGTACTGTATTTTATACTCTGAGGTTTAGGAGAAATAACGTGTACAACACCAACAGGTGTTTATTTCCCAGAAATTTGGCATAAAAAATATCTTCGTAAGTTGAGTGGACGCATGTCGAGCAGGTCGTAAGTCAGATGGTAGGTGTAGTAAAGAACAAAAACAGTTATACCATATATGTACCATACACGTACATTCCAAATGGAGTAATATCAGTTTAAGTATTTCCCAATGTTTGATGTGTTAAAGCATCTTTAAACACACAAACTATTGTATAAAGTGTTAAACATTAAAAGCAATTACAAAAAAAAAAAAAAATCATGGCATTAATAAATTGTAAAATGTAACTATCACTGGCACATTTATGCCACTGTTGCCAGTAACTAATCATTTTTTCTCCATTTTCAACACATCATAAAATCTTTTTTTTTTTTTTTTTTTTTTTTTTTTTTTTTTTTTTTTTTTTTTTTTTTTTTTTTTCCAGACAGGATTTTTTTTTCAGGGTATCCCACAGTTTAAGGGTCAGAAGTTAATGCATTTATGTTTTGAAATAAAGCTGTGAATTTTGATGAACTCATTAACTTGATCGCTAAAGAAATTGAGGTTAATATAATTTTGAAAAAACTGTGCGTATTAGAAAAAATTATTTCTTCGGTTATGACTTACTTTTTCCTGATTAGTGATGGCTTCCCCACCTGTTAGTGTTAGTAGCATGGGATTTAACTGTTCTATACCATACGACTTCATTGTGACCAGTTTATAAAGCTCAAGGATGTCCAGTTTGGGGTAGTAATCTTCTTCAGTTCTCATACGCCACATAGTGTGCATCAAGTAAATAGGTAGATTGTCCTTCATGTTACTTACTCGTGCCTGAAACAACCATAATAGTAATACAATAATAGTAATACAATAATAATTTATAATTTGATATTTTATAATTCTTGAGTACCTGTTCTTTCAAGAATTTCACAAATACTCTCACGTCACTCTATAAATACGATAACCAACAATCGAAAATGACATTTAATATACACTTGGGCCCCACTTTTATGGCAGGTTAGGTTCCAGGCTACTGCTTTAAAGCAGACATCGCCGGAAAGCAGAACACCATTTTTTTACTTATAAATGCAAACAAATGCCAGATAACAAGTTTACACTAACATATGTTAAGGTAACAATTGAACTATGCATTAACCCTTTGAGGGTTTCGGCCGTACTAGTACGTCTTACGCACAGGGGTTTTTGACGTACTAGTATGCATAAATTCTAGCGCTGTCAAATCTCGCAGGAAAAGGCTGATAGGCCTAGATGTGAGAGAATGGGTCTGTGTGGTGGATGTGCGCAGTAGGAAAAAAATCTGGGACCCAGTGGTGCATTGTGGGAATGCCATCATAGTACACAATGTCCACCATGCCTCGCGGTAAGAAGTTCCTCACTCCTCGGCGAATTGGGACACTTTTGTTCCCCAGTGACAGTTCTAATACAGATGGAAGTGACAGTGAAGATGAGTTTCAAGGTTCTGGTGAGGTTTTAACCGAAACTAATGACCATAATATGGGTAATAGTGAGGAAAACCCAGACAACCCACAGCCTTCCACCTATGGTGCTGGGCAGTCTTGTTCACGTTCAGTTGTACCAGAATCAAAGAGGAAACTCCTATTTTCCCAAATCCCAGACTCAGATGTGAGCATTGGTGATGATAGTGATAGTGATTATGAACTACAAGCTCTTCAAACTTGTTCCAAGAATGGAGGAGGAGGAGGCAGAGGAGGAGGAGGAGGCAGAGGAGGAGGAGGAGGAGGCAGAGGAGCAGGGGGAGGAGGAGGAGGCAGAGGAGGAGGAGGAGGAGGAGGCAGAGGAGGAGGAGGAGGAGGCAGAGGAGGAGGAGGAGGAGGAGGAGGCAGAGGAGGAGGTGGAGGAGGAGGAGGAGGAGGAGGCAGAGGAGGAGGAGGAGGAGGAGGAGGCCGAGGAGGAGGAAGAAGAAGAAGAAGAAGAGGAGGAGGAGGAAGAGGAGGAGGAAGGAGAGGAGGAGGAGGAGGAAGAAGAGGAGGAGGAGGAAGAAGAAGAGGAGGAGGAGGAAGAAGAGGAGGAGGAGGAGGAGGAGGAGGAGGAGGAGGAGGAAGAGGAGGAAGAAGAGGAAGAGGAGGAGGAGGAGGAGGAGGAGGAAGAGGAGGAGGAGGAGGAAGAGGAGGAGGAGGAGGAAGAGGAGGAGGAGGAGGAAGAGGAGGAGGAGGAGGAAGAGGAGGAGGAGGAGGAAGAGGAGGAGGAGGAGGAAGAGGAGGAGGAGGAAGAAGAGGAGGAGGAAGAAGAGGAGGAGGAAGAAGAGGAGGAAGAAGAGGAGGAAGAAGAGGAGGAGGAGGAGGAAGAAGAAGAGGAGGAGGAGGAGGAAGAAGAGGAGGAGGAGGAAGAAGAAGAGGAGGAAGAAGAGGAGGAGGAGGAAGAAGAGGAGGAGGAAGAAGAGGAGGAGGAAGAGGAGGAGGAGGAAGAAGAGGAGGAGGAAGAGGAGGAGGAGGAAGAAGAGGAAGAAGAGGAGGAAGAAGAAGAGGAGGAGGAAGAGGAGCAGGAAGAGGAGGAGGAGGAGGAAGAGGAGGAGGAGGAGGAAGAGGAGGAGGAGGAAGAGGAGGAGGAAGAAGAGGAGGAGGAAGAAGAGGAGGAAGAAGAGGAGGAGGAGGAAGAAGAGGAGGAGGAAGAAGAAGAGGAGGAGGAAGAAGAGGAGGAGGAAGAAGAGGAGGAGGAAGAAGAAGAGGAGGAGGAAGAAGAGGAGGAGGAAGAAGATGAGGAGGAAGAAGATGAGGAGGAAGAAGATGAGGAGGAAGATGAGGAAGAAGATGAGGAAGAAGATGAGGAAGAAGAGGAGGAGGAGGAAGAGGAGGAAGAGGAGGAAGAGGAGGAGGAAGAGGAGGAAGAGGAGGAAGAGGAGGAAGAGGAGGAAGAAGAGGAAGAAGAGGAAGAAGAGGAAGAAGAGGAAGAGGAGGAAGAAGAGGAAGAAGAGGAAGAAGAGGAAGAGGAGGAAGAGGAGGAGGAAGAGGAAGAAGAGGAAGAGGAGGAAGAGGAGGAGGAAGAGGAGGAAGAAGAGGAAGAGGAGGAAGAAGAGGAAGAGGAAGAAGAGGAAGAAGAGGAAGAGGAGGAAGAGGAGGAAGAAGAGGAAGAGGAGGAAGAGGAGGAAGAAGAGGAAGAGGAGGAAGAAGAGGAAGAGGAGGAAGAAGAGGAAGAGGAGGAAGAAGAAGAGGAAGAAGAGGAGGAGGAGGAAGAAGAAAAAGAAAACGTAATAATAACAATAATACATAATAATAATACATAATAATAATAATAATACATAATAATAATAATACATAATAATAATAATACATATAATAATACATAATAATAATACATAATAATACATAATAATAATAATACATAATAATAATATGTAATAATAAATGTTCACCCATGACAGTGACAAGATAAGGGGAGATAACATCTGATAAGAGCTGACATTTGATGAGGGTAAATGAGGGTGGAGCTGATACCAAAAGATTAGATGAACATCGCCCTCCCTTTGTTTCTGCTGGTACACTAACATTTCTGTATGTCTATTTGTCTGTCTGTCAAGCTCCCTGTCTGTCTGTCTATCCGTCTAGCTCTGTCTCAGAGAGCCACAAGACTGCGTCATCACTTTTACTCACATCTTCAAGCGGAGTATACCACTTTGTCTGGATTTCTTGGGTTATCCTAGGTAATTTATACTATGTATACTTGTATTTATGTGTACCTGTGAGACAGAGATAGACAGACAGATAGAAAGAGATAGAATGAGGGAGAAAGATAATTAGATAGAATGGAGGGGAAGCAGCATCCGACCCCATTGTTTTGACAGGCGGGAGGGGGAGTGAGAAATGAGACAATGTCATTTTGACAGCTGCCGACTCCTGGTAATTTACACCATGGAAGAGGAGGAGGAGGAGGAAGAGGGGGAGGAAGAAGAGTAGGAGGAAGAGTAGGGGGAAGAGGAGGAGGAGGAAGAGGAGGAGGAAGAGGAAGAGGAGGAGGAGGAAGAGGAAGAGGAGGAGGAAGAGGAATAGGAGGAAGATTAGGGGGAAGAGGAGGAAGAAGAGAAGAAGGAGGAGGAAGAAGAGAAGGAGGAGGAGGAAGAGTAGGAGGAAGAGTAGGAGGAAGAGTAGGAGGAAGAGTAGGAGGAAGAGTAGGAGGAAGAGTAGGAGGAAGAGTAGGAGGAAGAGTAGGAGGAAGAGGAGGAGGAAGAGGAATAGTAGGAAGATTAGGGGGAAGAGGAAGATTAGGGGGAAGAGGAAGATTAGGGGGAAGAGGAAGATTAGGGGGAAGAGGAGGAAGAGGAAGAGTAGGGGGAAGAGTAGGGGAAGAGGAGGAAGAGAAGAAGAGGAAGAAGAGGAGGAAGAAGAGGAAGAAGATGTAATAATATTTTTCCCTTGAAGCAAGAAAAAAAAATGTCCACCCCATGACAGTGACAAGATAAGGGGAGATAACATCTGATAAGAGATGACTTGATGAGTGTAAACAAGGGTGGAACTGATAAGAAAAGATTAGATGAACATCGCCCTCCCTTTGTTTCTGCTGGTACACTAACATTTCTGTATGTCTATTTGTCTGTCTGTCAAGCTCCCTGTCTGTCTGTCTATCCATCTAGCTCTCTGTCTCAGAGAGCCACAAGACTGTGTCATCACTTTTACTCACATCTTCAAGCAGAGTATAGCACTTTGTCTGGATTTCTTGGGTTATCCTAGGTAATTTATACTATGTATACTTGTATTTATGTGTACCTGTGAGACAGAAAGAGAGAGACAGATTGAAAGAGATAGAATGAGGGAGAAAGATAAAACACCATTGTGTATGACACCATGTTTCAAAGAGTTCCACAAGCTGCAGAACTTCTAGGAATATGTTCAGTGACTGTATATTGGTATATATATTAGAGAACAATAATAATAAACAATGTTTTGTATTGTTTGTTTTTGTAAACAAGTTTTGTAAACAATATATTGATAATTATGTTTGTGTGCTTATTGTGTTGTATACAATGAGTGTATATTTGTACATTGCACCTTACATTGGTCTCATAGGCCACATAAGTTATGTGAAAAAATAAAATAGTGAAAAAAACAACAAACCTTCAAATACAAGTAAACTAAAGTTTACCGGTGAGCGGCAGTCGCTGCTGTTGCCATACGGCGCTCATTTTCTGCAAACTTTACGCCTCCATATCTCCGTAAGTATTGATGGTAAAAATTTTTTGTTTATCCTATAATGTTTAGAGAAAACTATTTTTTCGTAAGAAAAATAATTTTTTTTTTTTTTGAAATTTGGCCGACCCTGAGAACAAGTTTCTGAGAGGGCCTGTCGACCCTCAAAGGGTTAAAAACAATGAAAAGTAAAATACACACACAGTAGACCTATTACTTACCTTAAAATTCAGTGGACCCCTGCCTTACGATATTAATCCATTCCTGACAGCTCATTGTATGCCGAAATTATCGTAAGGCGAATTAATTTTTCCCATGAGAAACAATGGAAATCAAATTAATCCATTCCTGACACCCCAAAGTATGAAAAAAAAAAAAATTAACACATGATATATTAATTTTAATGCACACAAACTGAATAAGACATGCACAGTTAATACTCTACTACGAATAGAATACATGACACTTACCTTTATTGAAGATCTGGTGAGGATTGATGGGATGGGAGGAGGGGAAAGTGTGGAAGTTATTGTTTAGAAGGGGAATCTCCTTCCATTAGGACTTGAGGTAGCAAGTCCTTTTCCAGGGTTACTTCCCTTCTTTTAATGCCACTAGGACCAGCTTGAGAGTCGCTGGACCTCTGTTGCACAACAAGTCTGTCCATAGAGCTCTGTACCTCCTGTTCCTTTAAGACTTTCCTAAAATGGGCCATAACGTTGTCATTGTACCGGTTGCCAACACGGCTTGCAGTAGCTGTGTCAGGGTGATTTTCATCCGCAAAGGTTTGCAGTTCAACCCACTTTGCACACATTTCCTTAATCTTTGAAGTAGGCAACTGCCTCAATTTCTCTCTCCCCTCCTCTGAAGCAGTTTCCTCAGGTCTGGCCTCTTGCTGTTGAAGATGATCTTGCAGCTCATCAGTGGTTAGTTCTTCATTGTCCTCCTCCACCAATTCTTCCACATCCTCCCCACTAACCTCCTACCCCAAGGACTTCTCCAATGCCACAATGGATTCCACAGCTGGCATATGCTTCTCAGGGTTAACCTCAAACCCTTCAAAATCCCTTTCTTCTACACATTCTGGCCACAGTTTCTTCCAAGCAGAGTTCAAGGTCCTCTTAGTCACTCCCTCCCAAGCCTTACCTACAAGGTTTACACAACTGAGGATACTAAAGTGATCTTTTCAAAACTCTCTTAGTCAATCGAGTGTCTGAGGTCACTTCAAAGCACTTTTGAAACAGCTTTTGTGTAGTTTTTTGAAGTTTGAAATGACCTGCTGGTCCATGGGCTGCAGGAGAGGAGTGGTATTAGGAGGCAAAAACATGACCTTAATGAAGCTCATGTCCCTAGAAAGTCGCTCTGCCAAGTCTGAAGGATGACCAGGAGCATTGTCTAATACCAGGAGGCACTTAAGGTCTAATTTCTTTTCCATTAAGTAATTTTTCACATTGGGGGCAAATGCATGGTGCAACCAGTCATAGAAAAAGTCCTTAGTGACCCATGCCTTACTGTTTGCCCTCCACAGCACACACAAATTAGCCTTGAGGACATTGTTTTGCTTGAACGCTCTGGGAGTTTGAGTGATACACCAATAAAGGCTTCACTTTGCAGTCACCACTAGCATTAGCACACATCAGAAGAGTAAGCCTGTCTTTCATAGGCTTATGTCCTGGGAGTGCCTTTTCCTCCTGAGTACTGTAGGTCCTGCTTGGCATTTTCTTCCAAAACAGGCCTGTTTCGTCACAATTGTTCAGGTTTCAATTCTTCACTGTCTATGTACTCCTTGAATTCCTTCACGTATTTTTCAGCCGCTTTTTGGTCTGAACTGGCAGCCTCACCATGCCATATCACACTATGTATGCCACTATGATTCTTAAATCTCTCAAACCAACCTTTGCTGGCCTTAAATTCACTCACATCACCACTAGTTGCAGGCATTTTTCTAATTAAAATCTCATGCAACTTTCTAGCCTTTTCACATATGATTGCTTGAGAGATGCTATCTCCTGCTATCTGTTTTTTGTTTATCCACACAAATAACAGTCTCTCAACATCTTCTATCACTTGCGATCTCTGTTTCGAAAACAGAGTTGCACCTTTTGGAAGAACAGCTTCCTTGATTGCCGTTTTGTTGGCCAAGATAGTAGCAATGGTTGATTGGGGTTTGGTATACAACCTGGCCAGTTCCGAGACACGCACTCCACTTTTGTACTTAGCTGTTATCTCTTTCTTCATTAAATAGTAATTTTCACTCTTTTTACCACAGGGTTGGCACTAGAAATTTTTTTGGGGGCCCATGGTGACTTATTTTGCAGCTACAAGCACTAGAAACACTGATAATATGAAATGTACTGAATGTATGCTTAGATGCGACCGCACTGGCTGGCTTGTAAACAGTGGCATGCATTGGGCAGCTGAGGCCACGCTTGGGATGCGTCCCGGATGAATCTCATGAGGCGAGGCAAAATTTTTGCGTTCAAATGCTTCGTATGGCAGATTTAATTGTACTATTATATCTGTTGCACTTGTAAACTTAGGCAGTAAAAGCAACATGATACATGACTACAGTGAACTATAATTACATATTCACTTTTATTTTTGTAAGATCTGATGGTCTAAAGAAAAGTTGTTTGGCTTTTTGGGGGCTCCAAGGAACATAACCCTATTTTTCCCATAAATTCTTCAGTTTGTCTAACACGGTTTTAACTAAAACAGCATTTTCAGGAACATAACTACTGTGTTAACCCTTTGACTGTCACAGGCCCCTTTCTGAAACTGTCATTCTGTCGATAAATTTTTGGAAAAAAAAAATAAATTATTTTTTTTCATGTGAAATGATAGAAAATCTTTTCCCGATTGTAATGACACCAAAAGTATAAAATTTGGTCGAAAACTCACGGAATTACACTCCTGCGAAGTTAGCAGTCTCAGCGACATATACGCATCGGCGATTTTGCCGACTTTGAGCCCTGTTTTTGGCCAATTTAGTTGTTCCAGTTGACCAAACTCATAGCTATTTCTTTAGAACTCCATTTTTTCTATCTGTTGAGTACAGGAAACTGCCCATTTACTGATTTGAACTACCCAATAAAGTGGTCAGAAATTGGCAATTTGGCCAATTTCATGCAAATTAAAAAAGATGCCAATTTCAAAATAGGGTCCAGAATAAACAATGTAGACTTTCTTGACACTAAAATAACATATCCTCTGTTCATTAGTCACGTCCCTAGGCCCCTCTTATATTACTATTGCTTTCTATTTTGATTTTTTATTCATACAAAAAAATATAAAATTTACTTGTATGCAGACTACTGCATTATTGTAAAAATGATATAAATATCAGTGCACTAGTGAAAGTATATTAGACTCCCCAGTTGAAGTGTATTGGACGTGTGGTGTGATTTGCTTACTCCTGAACATTGGTAAAAATCGAACATTTCCGCTAATTTGAGCTCAATTTCAAGTACGCTTTCATCGTGAAAGTAATCAAAATCATCTCTATTTCTGTAATATGTTTTCCATTTTATCACCTGAGACCATGAAAATGAGAATACAATGATAAATACTATACGAAAATACACCTCAAAGTCTGCATTTTAATTAAAAAAAAAAACGGTCAGTTTTTTTTTTCTCATTACGCACTGCGTACTGCAGGCCTTTTTTTTTGTGGTGCACACTGACCACACAGACCCATTTTCTCACATGTGGGCCTACCAGCTTTCTCCTGCTTGCTTTGAAGCCACTAGAATTTACGCGTATAAATACGTCAGAAACAGTGGTGCGTAAGTCATATATATACGACCGAAACAGTCAAAGGGTTAAACGACAGTCCACTGTACTCTGATAATTATGCTTATGTGTACCTGTACCTAAATAAACTTATGCACTGTGCTGGCATGCAGGTACACATTAAAATCACTCAGAGTGTCTTATTAGTCTTGAGGACACCATATTAACCCTTTCACTGTCGAGATCCCTGCTCACAAACTTGCTCTGTGTCGAAGAATTTAAAAAAATATATTTTTTTCACATGAAATGATAGAGAATCTTTTCACGATGGCAATGACACCAAAAGTATGAAATGTGATGGAAAACTTGCGCAAGTATGCTCTCGAGAAGATAGCACGCTCAGTGATATTTATGCATCGGCAGTTTTGCCCATTTTGAGCCCTCTTTTCTGCCTATTCCATCGTTCTAGTCGCCCAAATTCATAGCTATTTCACTAGAACTCATTTTGTTCTTTCGATTGAGTGCAAGAAACCACCCATTATTCAATTTCAACTACCTAATAGTGATTAGAAATTGGTAATTTGGCCAATTTCATTCACAATTCAAGGAGGCCAGTTTCAAAATAGGGTCCAGAATTAACAATGCAAACATTCCTAGCACTAAAATAACATTTTCTCTTCATTAGTCATGTCTCCAGGCCTCTCTTATATTATGCTTGTTTTCCATTTTGAATTTTTATTCACACAAAAATTAGAAGATTTACTGTTATGCAGACTAATGCATTTTTGTAAAAATGATATAAATAATATCAGTGCATTGGTGAAAGCATACTAGATCCACCAGTTGACGTGCATTGGGTGTGTTGCGTGATTTGTTTACTCTTGAGCATCGGCAAAAATTAAACATTTCGGTTCTTTTGAGCTCAACTTCAAAGTACTTATAGGTCATAATCCATTCAAAATCATCTCTAGTTCTGTAACACGTCTTCCATTATACCAAATGAGACCAAAAACTGTGAACACATCCATTTATACCAGACGAAAATACACCAAATGTTGCTGTTTTAAATGAAAAACAGTCGTCTTTTTTTTTTTCATACACTGTGTGCTGTAGGATTTTTTTATACTGTGCACACTGACCCCTCAGACCCATTCTCTCAAACTTCTCACCAACCTTAGCAGGACACATGACCATAACACAATACCTCGTGTCCATATCACAGTGTAAAAACTCTATGCACATAAAGGGCCCCAAACTTTGGAATTCATTACCAGAAGATACTAAAGTAACCCAGTCTGAAAATCAATTTAAGACTCTTCTCAAAAGCCACTTAATCACCCTAGACTAAATACTCCGTACACACATACTCACTTATGTACTCCCACATCATAATTTCAGCAAGTACTTTGAACCTTTTATCCATTGTTGACAGGAATACATATAATTGAATCATTGTTTTCACAAAAAGCATTTTTTGAATATATGAATATATCTTTTGTCTTATAAAAATTAGATTCACTTATAATTAATAATCTGCTGTACAACTATGATATAATTAATATTCCACTGTACAACTATGACATAATTCTTAGTGTTAAGTAGTCTGTAAGTCAATAATGTTAAGTTGGCCCATAATGCCTAGGCATAATAGAGGCTCTCTTTGCATTGCAACCCATTATTGTAAATACAAAATCTCAATGTACTATTTGCAAAGACATAAATAAATAAATAAATAAATAAATAAATATGTAGGCATACCAGCTTTCTCCCTCAAGATTTGAGGCCACTAGAATTTAGGCGTACTTTTGCAGGACCGACACTGACTTGCAAGCCTTAATATTACA
The DNA here is from genome assembly GCF_038502225.1 of Cherax quadricarinatus. Taxonomy (NCBI): domain Eukaryota; kingdom Metazoa; phylum Arthropoda; class Malacostraca; order Decapoda; family Parastacidae; genus Cherax; species Cherax quadricarinatus. Next base: position 1,838,847 of record NC_091336.1, read on the forward strand.
GGACTGACAGTGAAAGGGTTAATAATGATGATAATATGCAATAATAATTACTCTGAGGAGCACTAAATGTTGTTTATTATGTTAATTTAAACATTTTTGTTAATCCATCGATATTTTTTTTCAAAATTATATAATAAGCACACTACGTAACATATGAACATGATAAATACACCCACAGTAGAATAAATTAACATAAATATGAGATGTTATGTGTGTGAATCAAAACCATTTTATTGCTCTGGAGCACTTTAAATGTCATAGTATATTACGTGGATGGGGTCGCCTGGCCTGGCTGACTAGCATACCTTCATACAAGTAAATACTACTCGCCTCTCAACCTACATTAAGACTAAGTAATGAGTGTACCGTGTGTGTAGTTTACTTTTTATAGTTTTTAATGCCTAGTTCTATTGCTAACTTAATGCATGTATATGTTAGTGTAAACTCATATCTGGCATTTATATGCATTTATAAGTGGAAAAAAATGGTGTTCTGCTTTCTGGTGATGTCCGCTTTCCGACGGTCGCCTGGAACCTAACCTGCTACATAAGTAGGGCCCTGCTGTACAGTGGACCCTTGATTTTCGTAATTAATCTGTTTCAGAGAGTGTGACTAATGGCAAAATTGACGATTTGCAAAACCATTTTCCTCATGAGAAATAATGTAAATCCAGTTAATCCGTTTCAGACCAAAAATATTAATAAAAATTTTTTTTTTACATGAAATATAGATTTACATACACAGAAATCAATGAGACATGAATAAAACAATAAAAACATCACACCCACCTTCATTGAAGACTCTTGTTGGTGTATGAATAAAATATGTCATTACGTATGTTAGGAACTGTGGGGGCGGCAGGGGAGTGTTTTGTTGTTGGGTGTATAAGGGCCACTGAGAGCATAAACCGTACATAGTGATGGTGGTGGTGGCGATGTTCTCAGTAGCCTCTGTAACTCCAACAACATTGGAGGAGTTAGGTTCGTGCTGTCCTTTTTGTATCAATTAATCACTTAACTTGCTACAATGTTAATGTTACGCTTTATTGCCGGCTGGCGCTGTTGCCTTTATCAACTCGTGCTGCTTTAGATCATACATATCATAGAATCACTGAAGAAGGTACATTCTCCCCCTCTTCCTCCTCCACTTTGGTACTTTGCTACTAGTTCTTTCTTGAATTCTTTCATGTTTCTCACTTTCTTTACCAAAGTCCTGGCACTAGGAGCTTTCTTTGGGGCCATTGTGGCTTATTTAGCAGTTGCAAGCACTAAAACGAATGGAATATCATGAAATGTATCATATGAACATGTGGGATCGTCCTCACTCACTGATAAACAATGGCACACTGGCTGTGAATGGAGTTTGGGGCCGCTCGGGGCCGTGCGTAAGCATCTGGGATGAATGACTATTTGCAAGTCAAATGATGATTCGTGAGTCAATATTTTGACGAAAGAACATTACGATTTTCGAAAATTATAACATCTGATGCTTATGAAATACAAGGGTCCACTGTATTACCATTAGTAAATTTAGTAATGGGAATGGTTTTATCTCGGCATGATACACTGTTTCCATAAGAGCTCGTATAGTGGCAGAGTATTTCAGACAGACTTAGGACTAACTTAAGATTAATTAGGCAATAACTATTAGGAATTTTATGTTTACAGTCATTTGGGTCAGTGTAAGTGTATAATAGGGAAAATTTCAGATGAGTAAGTCTATTTTGTTTTGGATGAGTTCATGATACAGAAAATAGCATGTGTGGTTTTCACATAGTTAGCTGATGATTGGGTGTGTTAGGGATATATGGTGTTTTTTAAGTTTTGAAAATACTGGTTGAGTCTGCAGTTCTAGAGATTTTGGGCAGGGAGTTCCAGATTTTAGGCCTTTTTATGTACATTGAGTTTTTGAAGAGATTTAACAGGCACAAGGTATGTCATAGAGATTGTGTGGGGTATTATGTCTCTGGGTCTTGTTGCAACTGTCAAGAAAATGTTTTAGTTCAGGATTAATATTAGAATTTATGGTTCTGTAAATGTAGGTTGCACAGTAGTAGGTGGAAATGTTTTGTACAATGAGTAGGTTTAGGTATTTAAAGAGGGGGGGGGGGTGCTGTGTAGCATTGGATTGTGTGATAATTCTTACTGCAGGTTTTTGTTGGGTTATTATTGGCTTTAGGTGGGTTGCTGCTGTTGATCCCCAGGCACAAATGGCGTAGGTGAGGTAGGGATAGACGAGTGAATAGTTTAGTGTGAGTAGGGCTGATTGAGGTACATAACATATATCTGAGAGGATCCCAGCTGTTTTGGATACTGTTTTTTGGTAAATGCTGGATATGAGTGTTGAATTGCAAGTTGCTGTCAAGGTGCAGACCCAGGAATTTGCCTTTTTGTATTGGTGTAACCCTTGCTAACTGAAGCAGTGTTGGGAAAGTGCTGATTTCTAATGGCTTATTAATCCATAAACGGTCCAAACGTATGTATACATTTTACTGCTAGCGCCCCAAACGTATATATACGTTTTATTTTTCCTGCCTTCAGATCTGTCACAATTGGCCTGAGATGCCTTGTCAGCATACAATGGGTCCTAACACTGTGTGCACAGTATTAAAAAATCTGGGACCACTTAGTACCTTGTGGGAGCACCAGTTCAAATGAGCACCAGCTAGAGCAAATAGTGCAGCAAACACCTGGGATTCACTGATGTCATGTAATATTAACACTCCCATTTTAAGAGGAAAGTGATTTTGACCCTGAGTTTAGTGGCTTTGAGGTGGATGTGGCCACAAGTGGTCAAGGAAATATCAAAAAACCTCGATAATAACCCATGTGCAATATTTGTGCAACATCCTTTCAGAATGTCTTATAACCTATGCCCTAAGTAAAGAGAAACAATTCTGGCTGGCTGGCTGGTTGGCAGGCTGGCTGCCTGGCAGGCTGGCTGCCTGGCAGGCTGGCTGGCTGGCTGGCTGCCTGGCTGCCTGGCTGGATGACTGACTGACTGACTGATTGGCTGGCTAGCTGGCTGGCCAGCTGCATGGTGACCAGCTGCTGGCAGCCTGGCTCTATCTCCATTTGTCTGTATCTATGTCTATCTGTCTCTCTATCTCTATCTTTGTATCTGTCTTTCTCTTTGTCTGTCTGTCTATCTGTCTCACAGGTACACATAAATACAAGTATACATAGTGTAAATTACCTAGGATAACCCAAAAAATCCAGACAGTGCTATACTCTGCTTGAAGATGTGAGTAAACATGATGATGCAGTCTTGTGGCTCTCTCTGAGACAGAGAGCTAGATGGATAGACAGATAGACAGGGAGCTTGACAGACAGACAAATACAGACATGTTTGTGTACCAGCAAAAACAAAGGAGGGTATGCTCATCAAATGTCACCTCTAATCTTTTCTTATCTGCTGCACCCTCCCCCACCCTCATGTATGCTCATCATGACATGATAAGATGAGATAACCAGATGTTATCTCATCTTATCATGTCACTCTCAGGGGTGGACTTTGTTTTACATGCTTCAAGGGAACTTATTATTTTATTATTATGTATTTTTCTCCTCCTCCTCCTCCTCCTCCTTTTCCTCCTCCTCCTCTTCCTCCTCCTCCTCCTCCTTTTCCTCTTCCTCTTCCTCTTCCTCCTCCTCCTCCTCATTATTATTATATACTTCCACATATTCAAAACATCACTGGGACCTATAAATACTTTGTATATATTCCAGGGCAGGTGTAAATGTCCATCTGTCAGTGTGTTTGTGACAATTTGAGTACAATTTCAGTACCTAATACTAGTGTCAGAACAAAGATTAGTCATGAAGTGACAAGAACTATTATAATTTGTAATTTTCAGCAGATAAAAATTATATAAAATATGAAAAATATAAAAAAAGGTTTATCGGCAACACTTTTGGAAGCGGCAGCTGTCCATGTTGCCGTCAGGTGATCCCTAAGTGCCAATTTTGCGGCCTCATATCTCGGTAAGTACTGACTCTAAATTTTTTTTTATCCTATAACACTTGGAAAAATGTGCTCTTTTTTTTTAATAAAAAAATAATTTTTTTATTTTTCAAAATATTCGGGGCACTGGGGTAGTGAACGTATATATATGTTTGGACCGTTTATGGGTTAAAGAGTAATGAAATAGTGGGTGAAAGAATGAGCTACTAGCTTGTACAGTAATGCTGGGACGTGAGCTAGATTTCCTGATTTTTTTTTTTAAGCCTCTTAATAATTGTGGTGACCTGCGGGCTTGGTTGGTGCAAGATAGGAGGAGGTTGGGAAATTGCCATCTAAATAATCACTTGTTTGGGCTTTGGCACCCTGGATTTTAAAGGTGAGATTTGATCCTTTGGTTGAGAAAAAGTCATTTATCTTGTTTACTGTATCAATAGGCTGTAGTTATGGTTACAGTGGACCCCCGGTTAACGATATTTTTTCACTCCAGAAGTATGTTCAGGTGCCAGTACTGACCGAATTTGTTCCCATAAGAAATATTGTGAAGTAGATTAGTCCATTTCAGACCCCCAAACATACACGTACAAACGCACTTACATAAATACACTTACATAATTGGTCACATTCGGAGGTAATCGTTATGCGGGGGTCCACTGTATTTGGTTTAGTTAGGACATTATCTCTAGTTTTTTTTTCAGTTTGTTGGTGCCTAGAATCTGAAAGTGTCTTCCAGGTCTTTTTTATATCTCCTCTTGTTTTGGTGAATCTATTAGAGTAGTACAATTGCTTAGCCTTTCTTATTAGTTTGGTGAGAACTGATGTGTTATGTTTAACTTGTAAACGGTCCAAGCAGATCTACGTTCACATGTGTAGTGCTACAAAAGTAGATCTACATTTTTTTTACATATTTTCAAATGTAAAAAAACAAAAATCTACTTTTTTTTACATACTTTCAAATGTTGAAAAAACGTATATATACGTTTGACCGTTTACGGGTTAATATCTTTGTTTGTTAAGCCCTGTCTATATTGCTTTTCAAATTGATGTTTCTTATCACTGGACATTAGTATGCTGTTATTAAGCCATGGGCAACCTAGTCGTTTATTCGTAATCTTGGTCTAAGGAATTAGTCTCCTTCCTCAGACCGAACCTAAGTACCCCCCCCAATCCTCCCTTCCCTATTCCATCCTCCCCATTCCCCCCTTTTTTCCCCTTTCCTTCCCTCTCCTAGCCCCCCCCTTTCCCAGTCCCATTTGTAGTCTGGGGTTTCTAGGTTGGGGAAGTGTGCTGGGGTTCATCCCCCTCTGTGGGGTCCCTCAGGAGTGGTGTAGTTTGCTATGGAATCTGAATTGTCTGGAGGTGCCCTGCTCCATTCCTGGATTTCTGAGAAGTGGGTGGGGTGTCTTGCAAATGATGGATGTATCTCTAGTGGCTGCCTGTCAGTTCTGGGAGGTGACAGTCGAAGGAGGTATGCTTTGTGGCGGGTTTCTGACCGCTCTTTCTTTTGTTTGCCGAGGCGGCCCGGTAGATGTAAGGTCGCTATCCCAGAGTGCTGGTTTACTGGCATGAAGGGTAGGGTTTGGCACAAGTTCCACAATGCATCTGTCATGCTAGTGGGCTCCAGGCCCTCTCAGATGAAGGGAAGAACTTAGCGCCCTTCCATGCCTTCTAGTGACTGTCTCTTGCTGCCCCTCTTTTTTCTTCTTTCCTCCTTTCCTCCTTTCCTTTTTTCTTTAAAATATCAAGAAAGAAGCACCACTATCATGGAGTCCTCATTGTGTGATAACCCTCCTCCTCCCAGGCCCCTCTCTGTTTCCACATCCTGTTCTGACCCAGCTTTGTTATTGGACCATTCTCTAGACTCTTCTCATAACCCTGTACCTTCTGCTGGTGACGCTTCGTCACCTGCTCCAGGTGCTGAGGCGCCATTCATTTCTGTTAATGCCTCTGCCTCTTGCACGCCTTTAACAATGCGTCCGGCTTCCCTGAATATGGTGCAACAGTTTTTGGATCGCCCACCTCCCTCAGGTCAGACAGCCTGCGGTACTACTTCTAAATGTTCCAGACCACCTACTGATGATGGTTCTTCAATGTCTACCCAAAAACAACCTGCACGACACCCACTTTCTTTGTGCACTGTCTTTACAAGTACACAATGGACTAAATCCTCTTCCCTACAACCAACATCTCCAACTGATTATCTTTCTGACCATAGTATTGATAAAGCTCTTTTGTGACATGTTGGCCAAAATATAACCTTTCACACTCTTCGAAGCACTATACACGTCATTACAGTTCAAAATTCAGAACATGCTCATGATCTTTCCCATATTACTTCCATAGATAACATTCCAGTCACAGTTCACAAGCATGCTACTCTGAATTCTTGCAGTGGTACGGTGGTTTTACCATGCACCATTGTACAGAGTGATTTTCTATCTTGTGGTGATGATATTTTAGAACAATTAGCCCTTCAGGACCTTCCTCTTCTCAAAGTGGATACATATGTCCTACCTGCTCGTAGGCAGAGCCACTTTCTCAGTAATATTGCCTGCTGAACCTTTGCTGTTAACTCTTGTCCTCTGTTTATGTCGTGTGCCATCGCCTAGAGGTCCGTAAAGTGGTCCCTGCTCCCCAACAGTGTCAAAATTGCTGGTGCTTTAGACACCCCACTAAATATTGCAGATCTGCGGTGGAGTGCCTGGTCTGTGGTGCTGCAGCTAATACCGATACATCTTGCAGTCTTTTCCCCACTTGTCTCAATTGAAATGAACGTCATCCTTATTTTTCCTGCTGTTGTCAGGTCTGTCATAATGAATGAGAAATCCGTTGTCTTAGGGAGAGTGAAGGCCTTACTTATGCTATGGCTGTCTCTCAGCTCTACCTGCAGGGTAATCTTCATCATATCCCTTATTCGCGAGTAGCTAGGAGACCTCCAACCTTGACATCCCCTGCCTACCAGCTCCTCCGGTGTTGTGTCTTCCAGGGTCACCCCCATCTCTAATTCTTTTGTAGTTTTATCTTCTGAAACCCCCACCTCCTTACCTACTTCTAACCCTACTTCTTCTCGCCCACTAGTTTCTCAGTCTGCAAGGCCTAGCATGCCTGCATCTTTTTTGCGTCTGTCACCTGTGAAGCTGAACCTGTCTCATAAGCCCAAATCTCTTCACATTCCTCCAATACTTAAAATTCCTCAACAGTTTTCCTTTTCAGCCTCAGTGCCTCGTTCTGAGCCCCCTTTCTGACTCTCATACAGAGGTGGAAACTAATCCCCCCCCCTCACATAGTCACTTCTACTCCTGTTCCCCCCAGTCTTCTTCCCCAGTTACCTTCCATCCTCTTTCCTCTCCTGTTCCACCGTAGGACTCTTCTGCCCCCACCAGTGCATCTCTCCAGGTTCAGATGTCTTCAGTTCCCTCCATAGTCTCCCTGACCTCTACTTGCTCTACCTCACCTGTCTCTGAAATCATGGTATTGGCATCTTCCTTATCAACTGAGACACTTGATGCTATCTCCAACTATACTGTGGAGACTAAACCTTCAATGGACACTGATGTGCCTCCTACCCCCTTTTTATTTTTCACAACCCTTGCAGCAATCTTTTCTTTCACAGTATTCTGATTCCTCCTTGCTTACTGTTGCCTCCACACATTGACTTCACTGACCCTAACAGCCCATAGATTTTATCCTTTCTTATTGTTGGCATACCTGTCTTTGTAAATAATTACTTATTTACCATGGAATATTCATGGCCTCAGGAGTAATCGGGGAGAGCTCCAGGTGTTGCTCTCCCAGTTTTTTCCAGTATGCGTTGGGTTACAAGAACCCAAAATTTGTAAAGCTGTTATTCATCCTGGTTCAGGCTGTGTGCTGGTGCAGTCTTCTGATCCCTTTCCTGATGAATCATATAATGAGAACGCGCTTCTTGTGTGCATTGTTATACCGTATCAACATGTCTTCGTTCGTTCTCTGCTGCAATATACTGCGGCCCATATTTATTTGCACAGATGGTATACAGTTTGCTCTCTATATCTCTCCCCTTCCAGTGCATTCTGTATTTCGCATACTGCATTCTTAATCTCTTCTCTACCTCCACCCATCTTGTTACGTGATTTTAATGCTCACCATCATCTTTGGGGAGGGGTCCCACTGTGACTCTTTTGGTGAACAGTCAGATACTCTTCTCACTTCTCATCCTCTCCTTGTTTTAACCCTTTCAGGGTCCAAGGCCAAAATCTGAAGTGGTGCCCCAGTGTCTAAGAAATTTTGAAAAAAAAAAAAAAAATTATTTTTTCTTACAGAATTAAACATAATATTTTTGTGAAGGTAATAAAACAAAAAAAAAATTTCTGATCAGTACTTACCAAGATACAGTGGTGGGAAGTTGACCCAAAATGACCTGGTGATGGCAACATCAGTGACATCCGCAAAATACCATTATTTTATTTTACGTTTTTTTATACTTTTTTCTTTTTTCTATTTTTTTTCTTTTTGTAATAAAATTCATGGCCTGTGAGACCAGTATAATGTATACTGTATAAGTGTACACTCATTGTATTCAACACAATAACTGCACTAATTTGTTTATCATTATATTGCTTACAAAACTTGTTGACAAGTTTATTGTAAACAAAATGATGAAAATATTAGTGCGGTTATTGTGTTGAATACAACAGTACCATATAGTACCATATGGTACAATGGTGCCATAGGGTGCAATGGTACCATATGGTACAATGGCATCCTTTCCAAGATACGATACTACATGCCGCAAACTGCCCTTCTCACACTATACCATTCACTTATATATCCATACCTCACCTATGCTATCTGTGCTTGGGGATCAACTGCAGCAACACACCTAAAGTCAATAATAACCCAACAAAAAGCTGCAGTAAGAATAATCACTAAATCCCATCCCTGGCAACACACCCCCCCACTCTTCATAGATCTAAACTTACTCCCTGTTCAGAACATCCACACTTACTACTGTGCAATCTATATCTACAGGACCTTAAATTCCAATATTAACCTTGACCTAAAATGCTTTCTTGATAGTTGTGACAGGATTCACTGGCATAACCCCAGACACAAACATCTCTTTGACATTCCCCGTGTTCGACTAAACCTTTACAAAGATTCAATGTATTTCAAAGGATCTAAAATCTGGAACACCCTACCTGAAAACTCTAGAACTGCAGACACATTCATCACTTTCAAAACTACAGTTAGAAAACATTTTATCTCCCTGATACACCCCGACAACTAACTACATGATAACCACCTGGTGGTTCACAATTACTCACCCACTGATTATAAACCCAGAAATACTAATCTTAATCTTAAAATAATAAATCCTAACTACTCATAAGTTTGCCTATGATAATCCAATATAGACACTTTGTATTGTGCCAAAACAAAAGCATTCACATTGCTAAACTCACAAATTATGATGTAGTCACTTAGCCTTAATATCATAATCTGTAAGGTTTTAACCCTTAAATGGCCCAAACGTATATATACATTTTTTCAACATCTGAAAGTATGTAAAAAAAAGTAGATTTTTTTTTTTGTTTTACATGTGAAAACGTGTAAAAAAACATTTATCTACATTTTTTTTTGGTTATATTTGAAAATATGTAAAAAAAAGTAGATCTACTTTTGTAGCACTACGAATTTGAACGTCGATCTGTTTGGACCGTTTAAGGGTTGATGTTGAGAATTAATCTAAGTCTGCTTGAAATGCCTAGCCATGCTAGGTGTCCTAGTGGCCCCCTCTGTAATTAGTATTTTATAACATGTAAACTACACAATGCCCAAAACCTGTAAACCCCACATTGTAACCTTTATAGAGAATAAACTTGAATTGAATGATACAATGGTACCATATGGTACAATGGCACATGATACAATGGTACCATATGATACAATGGTACCATATGGTACAATACCATTTGGTACAATGGTACCATATGATAGTGGTACCATATGGTGCAATGGTACCATATGGTGCAATGGTACCATATGGTACATTGTACCATACAGTACAATGATACCATATGGTATATTGTACCATGTGGTACTATATGGTACTGTTGTATTCAACACAATAAACACACTAATATTTTCATTATTATTTTGTTTACAATAGTTGTTTACAACAAAAATATGCAAAAATGTTGTATATTAGTAATGTTCTATTATATATTTACAAGTATACAGGAACTTGAAGTGTTCTCTGAGGTGGATGACAAAGCACTTTGTCTGGGAAACTGCGGAATCAGTAACTAGCTTGCGTCGCCACTCACTCAGTCTTGGCTAGTGTCTCATGCCACCAGCACCTATTGACCATATGGTACATGATATCATATGTTACAGGGTACCTTATGGTACATTGTACTATTTGGTATAGGGTGCCATGCAGTACAGGATAACATACTGTGCAGGGTACCATATGGTGCAGGGTACCATACAGTACAGGACACCATATGGTACAGATACAGGGATAACTATGGAAATAAGTCACCCTGACTTTTTTGGGCTATCCTAGGATTTTATACGTATGCTGCTATGTATGATAATCTATGTAATTGTATTTCTGTACACCTGAATAAACTTACTCAAGTGCATGTGGCATCATAAGTAAGTTTATTTAGTTATACACAAATAAAGTTACATAGAATATCATACTTAGCAGCATATGTTTGGAGAACCTAGGATAACCCAAAAAAGTCACTTATTTCCATTAGGGTCCCTGTACCCTGTACCGTATGGTATAATGTACCATATGGTGCAATGTACTATATGGTACCATTGTATCATATGATACTATTGTACGATATACCATTGTATGACATGGCACCATTGTACCATATGGCACAATGGTACCATATGGTTCAAAACCATAGAATTCGTCTTCAGCTCCACTTTCGTCAGTTTTAGAACTGTAAGTTGTGGAGAGGAGAGTCAGAATTTGCCCGGAGAGGGAGTGGGGAGTGAGAGCTTCCTTGCCGCCAGGAACGATGAACAAAGCTATTTTGCTCACGTTCCCACAATGTCATGCGGGCATCCAGATTTTTTCTATGGTGTGCACACTGACCACCCAGACCCATTCTCTCAGATGTAGGCCTACCTGCCTTCTCGAGCTAAATTTGACGCCGCTAGAATTTTGGCATAGATCTACGGTTTGGACCTTGAACGTAAAGCCGTAGATCTACAGGACGGACCCTGAAAGGGTTAAATATGGGTGCTCCTACCCACTTTGACTCTTGCACTCAGTCTCTCTCATTGATCTTTCTATCTGCTCCTCATCAATCGCATTTGATTATGCTTGGTCCATTCTCCTGGATTTGCACGACTGTGATCACTTTTCTATTCTTCTTACTTCTACTATGTATTCCTGACTGCCTTGTAGCCCTTGTTGGCAATTTGGACTAGTGAATTGGGACTTGTACTTTCATTTTGCTGCTTTTTGTGAAGACCTTTCTTCATCCTCTATTGATGAACTAGTGCACCAGTTTTTGACCTTAGTTTTGACTGCAGCATCACGATCTATTCCTCAAACCTCAGGCAGGTATTCTCAATTGTGTACCTTGGTGGTCTCCTGCGTGTGCCTGAGTGGTGCATTTGAAATGGTTTGCATGGGGCTGTTATCATTGTGCTTTTTGTATCACATACGTGTCTCCTTCAACATTTGTGATCATTTCAGATTCCCTCAGTGCTTTACAAGCCATTAAACAGTGATTCTCCTCATCCATCAGTCCTTTGTATTCAATAATGGTTGCACCGTGTGGCTAGCAAAAACAAAGCCGTTGTTTTCTGTTGGGTCCTTGGACACTTTGATGTGCAGGGCAGTGAACAAGCAGATGCTGCTGCACGGTCAGCAGTGCATGATCTTCCGATTTCCTATAGAGGTATTTCATTGAGATTATTTTCCAGTCATCTCGGCCCGTCTTCACAGCCGTTGGCAAGAATGGCGGTCAGACATGCACCTTAACCCTTTCAGGGTCCAAGGCCAAAATCTGAAGTCACGCACCAGTGTCCAAGAAATTTTGAAAAAAAAAAAAAATAATTTTTTCCTACAGAATTAAAGAGCATATTTTTGTGAAGGTAATAAAACAAAAAAAATAAGAATCTGATCAGTACTTACCGAGATACAGTGCCAAGAAGTTTATAGAAAATGATGTGGTGGTGGCAACATCGACGAATTCCACATACGCGTATTATATTATTTTGTTGTTTTAGTTGTTTTTTCTTTTCTTTTCCAATTTTTTTCTATTCCTACTAACATTTGGGGCCTGAGAGACCAATACTGCATATAATTGATATATATAAACTCACTGTATTGAACACAATAACCTCACTAAAGTTATTATCATATTATTGTTTACCACTGTTTTTTATTACAATAAACATGCACAAATATTGTATAATACTAATGTTCTATCATATATTTACATATTTACAATCACTGGACATGGTTTTAGAACTGCTGGAGCTTGTGGAACTCCTTGAAACAAGGCACCATGCAAAGAGGCACCTTACATTCCTCACACATAAACCGAGTGTTTTTGCATCTTTGTTGCCTTCGTTTTGTTTGTGCACAGATAATGCATCTCTTCTGAGCAAATTTCTTTTGAGTTGAAGGAAGCTGTATTATGAAATGATCACCTTCTCTCCTCAAACGCTTGGGTATATCCTGAGGAATTCGAGGACCATGTTGTATTGCAGGTGTTGTTACCTGGTACTTCATTATGAGTTGTCTGACAACAGACAAACAAAATTCACCATACGGTGGTCTGTTACCAGTCTTTATTTGGTACATATTATATGCATTGAGCATTGAAATGTCCATGAGATGGAAGAAAAGTTTCATGTACCACTTGTAACTCTTACGAACACAGTCAACAAAACCAATCTGCATGTCACACTTGTCAACCAAGCGCATGTTTTGTGTATAATCAATCACTGACACTGGTTTTCGAATACGTTCATTAGTCACTCGATCAACTTTGCCACTGTCTTGCATTTCATTACGGTGAATGGTTGTCAACAATGTGACATCTCGTTTGGCATGCCACCGTAATGCCATGATGTCATTGGCAGTAAACACCTGCACGTCATCACCACGAACACCTGCATTGAGCCTGGGCATATGTTTACGATTAGAACTCACTGTGCCACACACATCTGTCTTGTTCACTCGCATGAAATCACTGAGTAATGGGCTTGTGTACCAGTTATCGGTATATAATGTATGCCCCTTACCAAGATAAGGTACCATCATGTTTCTCACTACATCACCTGAGATACCCAATAACATCTTGGTATCTTTCAATGTTTTACTACCCGTGTATACAACAATATCCAACACCAGGCCACTGTCACAATCACAGAGTACAAACAGTTTTATACCAAAGCGGTTCCTCTTGCTCGGTATATACTGCTTGAATGACAGTCTACCTTTGAACAAAATCAAAGACTCGTCAATTACAAGATTCTTGAATGGATAAAAGTATATCCTGAACTTTTGTTTGAGATACATGAAAACATTTCTAATCTTGTATAACCTGTCACTTCTGTCAGGCCTGGTTTTGTCAGAGAAGTGCAACATACGTAACAGTAAGATAAACCTGTTCACTGGTATTATTTCACTGAAGACCGGGGTAGAAATTAGCCGATCTGTGGACCAGTATGCTTTTATATTATGCTTATAGACATGAGGCATAAGCATTATTGTTGCAAAAAGCAAATGCATTTCTGCAACAGTCGTCTCTTTCCACCTGTGTAGTCTTGACTGTGGTGATAAGATCGTATTTGCCATGGTGTACTGAAAATACTTATTACTTTCCCTGGCAATAATTTCCATCAATGGCTGGTCAAAGAATAATTCAAAGAATTCCAGTTCATTGGCCGTGGTTCCAAGGGGACAGGTAGGTAGAATTCCACTTTGAGAGTCATCAAAGTGGTGAGGCTTGGGAACAAAATTGGGATTTTGCTGCCAATCCCACATACGGTTTTCTGGTGGATACTGCACATCATAGGCTGGTTGTACGGGTGGTTGTGGTTGTGGCGGGCTGGTGGCTGACGCTCTGCTTTGTCCGTGAACTGACGAGTCAGCAGCATGGGTCCCCGCGTGGCATGGTGAGTCACGCATGGCGGTGCCACTACCATCACCAGCACCACTAACACCATCCACTGATGCCTGTGGCTCATCCATGCCAAGTGTAGCCACATCATCCTCACTATCACTACCTAAAACGGGTGTAGGGCCACGGGATGTACTCCGGGATGTACTCCGTCCCCTGGGCACAGCATAGGGTACACTACCCGAGCACATGCGGCGGTGAACATACCGATGCTTCACTGGTGAATATGATTCCTCACTATCACTACTCGAATGATCGTCGAGCGCAATAAAATCACAATCCACGTCAGAATCATCGTCATTACTAAAGTCAGAGGCCTGGCCACGCGAAAATATTAGTTTTCTCTTACGTTTAGGAACACCCGACCGTGAGTCACAAGTGCCCACACCAGAGGTAGAAGGTCGAGGATCGTCGGGGTTTTCTTCACTATTATCGATATCCTGGTCATTATTTTCGGTCACTAACTTATCAAAGCCGTAGAATTCGTCTTCATTTCTACTTCCATCAGTGTCAGAACTATCAGACAGGAAGAGGAGAGTCCCAATTTTCCGGGGAGTGAGAGCTGACTTGCGACGAGGCATGGTGAACAAGGGTGACTGAGCCGGCGTTCCCACAATGCTATGCAGGCGCCTAGATTTTTTGTTTATGGCACACACCCACGGCGCAGACCCATTCTCTCACATGTAGGCCTATGTGCGCTTTCGCGCTAAATTTGATGGCGCTAGAATTTTGGCATAGATCTACGGTTTGGATACTCACCATAAAGCCGTAGATCTACGGGCCGGACCCTGAAAGGGTTAACAAATTGCACTCTGTTAAACTGCTTATAGGTTTGTGGCCATCTTCTTGCCACCATTGCCATACTCAGGAGACTGTGCTCTCCCGGCTCTGCATTGGCCATACTTGTCTTACCCATGGGTATCTCCTGGAATGATACCCTATTCCTCTCTCTAAGGTTTGTTGGGTCCTTATTTCGGTTCTTCTCTTTCTTGTAGATTGCCCGGTTTACCAGCGAGCTTGCAGGATTTGCCTCCAATGATGCTGCCCCCCTACCACTCTTACCTTGTCTTCCCTTCATGCAGACAGCCTTACCTTTGACTTAGAATAAATAACTTTTCGACTTTTTGTCAGCAACTGCTTTTCTGTACGAGCTTCGACACACAGCCCTTAGCATCCCTTCCAGCCCTTCTCTCCCCTCACCTCTGATACCCTCTCTGCCTAGCTGTTTATAGCGTCAGCACTTTTTTCTTCCCCACAGTGCTGTAGAACCCTTGTCGGCTTAGTGCTTTCTTTGATTATAATAATAATAATAATAATAATAATAATAATAATAATAATCTGTTAGGCCAAGGTTAATGTTGAAGTCTTCAGTTAGGAAAAGGAAGTGCTTGTTCAGTTGGTTGTTTGTTATTAGCATTTTTAATTTATTGCTAAAATTTTGGATCTTTGTATGAGGCATCTGGTATATGGCACCAATTTTTATAGGAGTCTTAAGGTTTTTTACAGTGAAATTTGCAAAAATATATTCTCCATATTCATTACTATAGGTAGTAGATTAATAGACAGCAACCACCCAGGTAGGTACTACTGTCCTACCAAATGAGTGTGAAATAGAAACCTGTAACTGTTTTACATGATGGTAGGATTGCTGGTGTCTTTTTTCTGTCTCGTAAACATGCAAGATTTCAGGTACGTCTTGCTACTTATACTCAGGTCACACTACATATGCATGTACAAGCATATATATACACACCCCATGTGGTTTTCTTCTATTTTCTTACTAGTTCTTGTTCTTGTTCATTTCCTCTTATCTTTATGGGGAAGTGGAACAGAATTCTTCCTCTGTATGTAATACTTGTCATAAGAAGCAACTAAACTTCTGGGAGCAAGGGGCTAGTAACCCCTTCTCCTGTATACATTACTAAAGTTAAAAAGAGAAGCATTTGTTTTTCTTTTTGGGCCACCCTGCTTTGGCGGAATATGGCCGGTTTGTTGAATGGAGAAGGTGTTATTACATAATAGTTCATTAGAGTAATAGATGGCAATACCACCCCCAATTTGGTTCGGCCTGCAGTTGTGGCTTGCTGTGTATCCTGGTAGTGAGTAGATATATGTTGTGTCCTGCTTAAGCCAGGTTTCAGTGAGAATAATACTGGAGAAGGTTGTCTTTAGGGAATCAAGGAGTGTCAGGAGGTCATCATAGTGTTTACTTAGGGACCTAATATTGTAATTGAGAACTGTAATATTTCTGGCATTGCTTAGGACAGTGCTGGCTTGTGATGCTGTGTAACAAAGGCAGTTTCCATTAAAGTTTGGTTGGGATTTAGATTATATCGATTTAGATCTGTGTCGGTATCATTCAGCATTTAGGTTAACTGGTAATGATTTATTTTGTGTTGAGTTCCAGTAATGATATCTGTAATAAGGGGATGTTTGGACAAGTTAATGAATGTTGGTCAAGCAGAGTGTAAAAACTAATAAACATAATGAGCTAGAGTATTAACTAAATATAAATCTATTAAGACAAGATTATAAGTAAATGTAGCACCAAGCTCTGACTTGTAATTGCACTAAAGCTAATATAAGCTGTTTACAATAGACAGTAAAATAGTGAACTGTTCTAAATTAGTCTGTGAGTTTTAGCAGTGAGATAATAATAAAATGGTGAACAACAGATATTAATTAATTGTAAAGGGTAATATTTGGCAACAACAGAGGCATGCTGACACTACAATTCAAAAACTGCAACATATCTCTACCCCTTCTTCAGAGTGCAGGCACCATACTTCCAACCTCCACGACTTAAGTCCTGCTAACCAGTTTCCCTGAATCCCTTTATAAATGTTACCTTACACTCCAACAGCACATCAAAGTTTTTTTTTGTCTTATTTTAATAATTTATACAGGAGAAAGGGTTACTAGCCCCTTGTTCCCGGTATTGTAGTCACCTCTTACGACATGCATGGCTTACAATGGAAAGATTCTTTTTCACTTCCTCATGGAGATGAAAGGAAACAAATAAGAACAAGATTTATTAAGAAAACAGAAGAAAATTCAGATGGGTGTGTATATGTAATGTGACTTTAGTATAAGTAGAAATAGCAAGATGTACCTGTTTTCTTGTGTGTTTATGAGACCAAAAGAAAATAGATAACAGCAAGTCTACCATTGTGTAAAACAACTACAGGTTTCCACTTCACATGCATTTAGCAGGGTGGTAGTACCTCCCTTAGTGGTTGCTGTCTACCACCTTACTACCTTAATTATGCAATAATTATGTAATATATGTTTAATACAGTACATACATAATACAGTAAACCCTCCATATAATGGGTTGATTGAGTGGAGCAGGTGGGTGGTAACAGCATCTGTGGTGGATATAGAAGAGATTGAGTTATGATTGAAACAGTAATGGATAATTCTGCAATTCAAATAGGTTGATCCAGTGGATTTTGTTTCCAAAGTTCGTTATATTCGGGTTTACTGTACATGTACAATATTCTGACACTTGGCAAGTCATTTACTAACTTGTATCTGCCGCATGTAGCGTTTTGGTATAGTTTCCATCATGTTGCACGAGTCGATGAAGTAGTGTGGCAGGTTTTCTGTGGAAAGACGGTTGTAAAGATTTTTTAAGTATGCCTTCAACTTGCTGCCCAGTTTCTCCTCTTGCCAGTCTTTGAAGTTGTCTTCACACATCCAGAAGAGAATGTAACGGAGGTGTTGTATCTTCAGTCCCTGAATGTCTTCCAGGTGATCCCTCATCAGGTACTCCACCAGCAACATTAAACGTATCTGTCAAGTAATGACTTATGACATGATAGACAGTGAGGTAGGCTGTGAATGACCTGGTATACAGTGAAGTAGGCTGTAAATGATATGATAGAATAATAGGCTATGGATAACCTGATACACAGTGAACTGGGCTGTGAATGACCTGATACACAGTAAAGTAGGCTCTGAATGACCTGATACACAGTAAAGTAGGCTCTGAATGACCTGATACACAGTAAAGTAGGCTCTGAATGACCTGATGCACTGTAAAGTAGGCTCTGAATGACCTGATACACAGTAGTCTGTGAATGACCCAATATACAGTGAAGTAGGCTATGAATGACCTGATACACAGTGAAGTAGGCTGTGAATGACCTGATAGTGAAGTAGGTTGTAAATGATATGATAATATAGCAGGCTGTGAATGACCTGATAGTGAAAGTCTGTATTGTAAATGGGATTGAAAGGAAGTGGTTAGAATATTAGGCTGCTACCTTGGAGGGAGGTGTTACAGGAAGGAGTAAAGTGACAGTTTACAGGAATATTTATCAGCATTGTCTGAAAGGTATTGTTTGTTTCACTGTAGTTATTAGCTGCGTACCTGTGTGTGTCCAAGGCTTCGGAGAAGAATTTGTTCCGCTCTAGAAAACTGTATCTGCCATTCGATCTTCATGACATTACTGGGTTCTACAGGATTGTAGTGACCGAGCGGCACCAAATTGCAGCCCATCTGGATGGCTTCCATAATGTGCACTTCTCTGGGCCACCTGTAATAAAATTCAATAACCCATTTTGTGTGTTAACCCTTTCAGGGTCCTTGCCGTAGTTCTACAGCTTTGAGTTGAGTCTCCAAACCATAGATCTACGCCATGAGCTCAGCTCACTCTGATAAGCTGTGAGCGGTAAATTTGGGCCTAGATATGAGAGAATACATCTATGTGGTATGTGTGCACCACAAAACAAATCCTGCAGCACACAGTGCATAATGAGAGAAAAAACCGAGACCATAATTTTCAATTAAAACGGCGGCTTTGCAGTGTTTTTTTGTATGTTTTTTATAGTTGTATTTGTGGTTTCTTGGTCTCATTTGATAGAATGGAAGACATATTACATAAATAGAGATGATGATTTTGATTGGTTTTAGTACTGGAAATGGCTTGAAACTGAGCTCAAAGTAGCAGAAATGTTAAATTTTTGCTGATGTTCAAGAGTAAACAAATGACCTCACACATCTAATACATGCCAGCTGGTGGGTCTAATATATGTTCACAAATATGGTAATATTATTTCTACAATTATTACAATATTGCATAACAGTAAATCTTCTATTTTTTGGTTTGAATTAAAATTCGTTGTGAATAAGAACCTCTTCAAGGGGGGCTCCTTGGCGTGGTGAAGAGGCTCTTGGTCTGAGGAATTAGACCTATCGGTCTTCTTCCTCAGACCGAACCTAATTACCCCCCAATCTCCCCTCCCCTATCCCATCCTCCCCGTCCTCCCCTTTTTCCTTTCCTCCTCCTCCTCCCCACTCCTCCCTTTTGCCCTTCCTCTTTTTGTCCTTTGGGATTTCTCCCACAGGCGCGCTAGTTCCTGGGTAGGAGAAAGGATACCGGGGTCCATCCCATTCCGTTGAGGTTCTTAGCGGTGGCGTAGTTTGCCGTGGAATCTGGATCGCCTGGGGATGTCCCGATCCCTCTCCGGTATCCCGGAGTAGCTTTGGGTGTCTTTCGGGCGACGAGTGTATCTCTGGAAGCCACCTTTCGGATTCCGGGGGTGGTGGCCAAAGGAGGTATGCTTTGTGGCGGATATCCGGCCGCCCTCTCTTTTGTCCACCGAGGTAGCTCGGCAGATGTGAGGTTGCTATCCCGGATTGTTAGTTTACTAGCATGATGGGTAGGGTATGGCACGGGTTCCATGCTGCATCTGCGCTACTTGCGGTGCTGAGGTCCTCTTGGGCGCGGAGGGAGATTTCTGGCCCTTTCATTCCTCCTAGGAACTATCCCTCCCCGGTCCCCCCTTTTTTTTTCTTTTTTTTATTTTTATTTTCTTTTCTTCTTTCTTTTTTTTCTTAAAAACAAAAAGAAAGAAGTAACCTAACCATGGCAGCCCTAGTCCATGAACCTGGTACCCCCGGGCCCCTTCTTGATACCGCACCCCGTTCTGACCCCGCCTCGTCTTTGGACCATTCTTCAGACATTCCTCATGCCTCTGTACCTATTGCCGGTGCTGTTTCCTCACCCGCTTCAGGTACTGAGGCCTCGACTGACTCCTTCGATTTATCAGACCTTCGCTCTCCTCTGACTATGCTTCCGGCCTCTCCCTCTACGGTGCGGCAATTTTCAAATCGCCGACCCGTTCCACGTCGGACCAACTCTGGTCCCACGCCTAAACGTCAACGACAATTACCTGCTGATGATACTTCTCCACCTTCACCTTCTCATTCTTCTCAGAAACGATCGACACGTCCTTCACTACCTTTCCACGCTCAGTTTCAGACTGAACAGTGGACTAAATTCTTCACTTTACGACCAACTTCCTCTACTGCCTATCTTTCTGACCATAGTATTGGCAAGGCACTTCTACGCCATGTTGGTAAAGATATTTCTTTTCATGCTCTTAAGAGCGGTACGCGCATCATTACCGTACAGAATGCTACCCAGGCTCGTGAGCTCTCTCGTCTTTCCCATATAGATACTGTTCCTGTCACCCTTGAAAAACATCATTCCCTCAATTCTTGTAGTGGTACCGTCATTCTGCCCCATACCATAGTTCAACAAAATTTCCAGACATGTGGCACCGACATTCTAGAACAGCTGGAACTCCAAGATCTCCCAATCCTCAAGGTAGACACTTACGTTCTTCCTGCCCGTGGGCGGAGACGATACCCTAGCAATGTGGCTCGTTTAACTTTTGACAGCCGAGAACTCCCATCCTCAGTTTATATAGCAGGACATCGGTTACAAGTTCGAAAGGTGATCCCTACACCACAACAGTGTAGAAATTGCTGGCGATTTGGCCATCCAGCGAAATATTGCAGATCTATCGCCGAATGCCCAGTCTGTGGTGCCGATGACCATTCTAATACGTCTTGCAATCGATCTCCCTCTTGCCTTAACTGTCATGAGGCTCACCCTTCGTACTCTCGCCGTTGTCAGGTCTATTTAAACGAGCGGGAAATCCGTTACCTCAAAGAGACAGAAGGTCTCCCTTATGCCATGGCAGTTTCTCATCTCCGCCTCCAAGGGAGACTCCCACGTGTTTCTTATTCCCGTGTTTCAAAACGTCCCCCCACTTCTGGTATCCCATCTTCTACACCCACCTCTGTGGTTACCTCTCCCATAATCACTCCTGTATCTAATCCTTTTGCTGTCCTCGGCTCAGACGTCCCTACTTCAACGCCTCAGTCTAATCTCGCTTCTTCGAGTTCTCTTACAAGCCTCAGTGTCGACGAGACCTCGTACGACACCTCTTCCCAATCGTCCCTCTACTTCTCAAAAGTCAAAAAAAGGTCCGGTAACACCTCCTACCCATCTTCCACCTCCTCATTTTACCCTCCCTGTCTCTGTCCCTAGTTCTTCCCCTCTCACTGGCTCAGTTACAAGTGCAGAGGTTCACCCTCCTCCTCGTAATGTACCTTCCTCCCCTGTTCCCTCCCAAGTTTCTTCCTCTTCTGCCACCTCCCAGGTTCCTGTCTCTTCTGTCCCCTGCCACGCTTCTCCAGTTCCCTCCACCCTTTCGCCCCCCCCTACCTTGGTACAGTCCAATACAGTTCCAATCTTTACTCATCCTCCCCCTACCATTCCCAATATTGTCTCCCATACAACATCTCTGAATTCCGAAACACTTGAAGCAATCTCTGAATATATTGCAGAGACCAAACCATCAATGGACACTGATCCACCTTCCGCTCTTTCTCTCTCCTCTGCTCCATCTGCGCAACTCCTTTCTTCACAGCGCACCGTTCCTTCGCTGCTTGAACATTTTCCACTGCCTCCGCATGTGGACTTTTCTAACCCTTCTAGTCCGTAGGAACCCTTACCTGCGGATTTCAAGTATCTTTATCATTGCCAATCATGGCCTTTTTACAGTGGAATATACGCGGCCTCAGGGGTAATCGGGGTGAGCTTCAGATGTTACTCTCCCAGTTTGCCCCTGTTGGTGTTTGCTTACAGGAACCAAAATTACACTCTGCTGTTATTTCTCACATCTCAGGCTATAATTTATTGTATTCTTCAGATCCTTTTCCTGATGGGACCTTTAATGAAAGTGCCCTTCTTCTCCGCACTGATATTCCGTACCATCAGCTATTTGTTCATACTTCGCTGCATTACACAGCAGCCCGTATCCACTTACATAGGTGGTATACGCTCTGTTCTTTATATCTCTCTCCTTCTCGGGCATTATCTATTCCGGATTTTGCCTTCCTTGTTTCGTCATTACCGCCACCGATTCTGTTACTTGGTGATTTTAATGCCCACCATTTCCTCTGGGGGGGGGTCTCACTGTGATTCCCGTGGAATTCAGTTAGAGGCTTTTCTTGCCACCCACCCCCTCCATGTTTTAAATACAGGTACTCACACCCATTTTGATCCTCGGACTCATACTCTCTCTTGCATCGATCTCTCAGTTTGCTCTTCCTCCGCCGCATTAGACTTCACTTGGTCTGTTCTCCCGGACTTACATGACAGTGATCATTTCCCAATCATTCTTACTTCCCCTTCATATTCGCCACCTCTTCGCACCCCACGCTGGCAATTTAATCGGGCAAATTGGAACCTTTACTCACACCTGACTGTTTTTAAAGAGGTTCCTTCTTCGTCCTCCATCGATGAGCTTTTACACCTCTTCTCATCCTCCGTTTTCACCGCAGCTTCTCATTCTATACCCCAAACTTCGGGCAGGCATTCTCAGAAATGCGTGCCTTGGTGGTCTCCTGCTTGTGCTCGTGCAGTACGTTTGAAACGCGCTGCATGGGGCAGGTACCGGTACAATAGAAGCACAGAGCGACTCCTTGATTTTAAACAGAAGCGTGCGATCGCTCGCCGTGTCATCCGTGACGCTAAACGCACTTGCTGGCGAGATTATGTCTCCACCATCACCTCTGCTTCCTCTGAGTGCAGTCTGGAAAAAAGTACGAAAACTGAGTGGTAAATATTCTCCTGACCCGGCTCCTGTTCTGCGGGTTGCCGGTGTTGATATAGCAAACCCACTAGATGTTGCCAATAAAATTGGCAATCATCTGGTCCGTATTTCTCAGGGACTCCATCTATGCCCCTCATTTCTTTCCTCAAAGTCTGCCAGAGAGTTAGCACCCTTGGACTTTTCTTCTCTCAGAGAAGAACAGTATAATGTGCCTTTTACACTTCAAGAACTGGAGGCAACACTCTCAGCTTGTCGATCATCGGCAGCTGGGCCCGACGACATTCATATTCGTATGCTACAACATTTACATCAGTCAGCCCTTGCAGTCCTATTACGCCTTTACAATCTTATTTGGTCACAAGGAGTTCTTCCACAGCTGTGGAAATCCGCCATTGTTCTCCCTTTCCGCAAACCAGGCACTACGGGACATGAAACCTCCCACTATCGTCCCATTGCTCTTACCAGTGCAGTTTGCAAAGTAATGGAACGTCTAGTAAATAGACGTTTAGTGTGGTATTTAGAGACACACAACAGTCTCTCCACTCGTCAATATGGCTTTCGTAAGGGACGTTCTACCATAGACCCCTTACTGCGCTTGGATACGTATGTTCGTAATGCCTTTGCAAATAACCACTCAGTTATTGCCATATTTTTTGACCTTGAGAAGGCATATGACACAACTTGGAGGTATAATATTTTAGCCCAAGCCCACTCCTTAGGCCTTCGAGGCAATCTACCATCCTTCCTTAAGAACTTTTTAACCGACAGGCATTTCCGTGTTCGGGTTAATAATGTGCTCTCCCCGGACTTTATCCAAGCTGAAGGTGTCCCCCAGGGATGTGTTCTGAGCACAACACTTTTTCTCCTTGCTATTAATGATTTGGCCTCTAGTCTTCCATCAAATATTTGGTCATCACTCTATGTTGATGACTTCGCTATTGCCTGTGCAGGCGCTGACTGTCACCTCCTTACAGTTTCTCTCCAGCATGCAGTCGACCGTGTTTCCAATTGGGCCACCACACATGGGTTTAAATTTTCCAGCACTAAAACCCACCAAATCACTTTCACTAGACGCTCTGTCATCTCCGATCATCCTTTGTACCTCTATGGCTCCCGTATCCCTGAACATGATACAGTCAAGTTTCTGGGCCTCCTCTTTGATCGTAGGTTATCCTGGAAACCTCACATTACCTCTCTGAAGGCAACTTGTCACAGCCGGCTGAACCTTCTTAAAACCCTTGCTCATCTTTCGTGGGGAGCTGATCGTCGAACCCTCCTTCACCTACATTCCACCCTTATTTTATCGAAACTTGATTATGGTGACCAGATCTATTCAGCGGCATCTCCTGCTACTCTCTCTAGCCTTAACCCCATACATCACCAAGGATTACGTTTATGCCTTGGTGCTTTTCGCTCTTCCCCTGTCGAAAGCCTCTATGCAGAAGCGAACGTTCCATCCTTATCCGATCGCCGTGATGCCCATTGCCTGCGCTACTATGTACGCTCTCATGATCTCCGCAATCCTTCCATTTATAGAATGGTCACTGATATTAGTAGACATTCTTTATTTGTTCGCCGCCCCTGCTTACTCCGTCCCTTCTCTCTTCGCCTTCATTCGCTCTTGTCTTCTCTTCAACTACCACCTTTCTATGTACATGTAGCATCTCACTTTTCCCTACCCCCCTGGGAAGTTCCAGCTGTTCGAGTCTGTTCTTTCTCCCTCCCTTGCTCGAAAGCCCAACTGTCTACGGTCGCTTCCCGCTCTCTTTTTCTTGACCACTTTCACTCTCATTCTCATGCCATTGCTGTGTACACAGATGGCTCTAAGTCTTCTGACGGCGTAGGATTCGCAGCAGTGTTTCCAGACAGCGTCGTACAAGGGCATTTACTATCTTCAGCTAGTATTTTTACTGCTGAATTATATGCCATCCTTACAGCACTTATCCGTATTGCATCTATGCCTGTGTCATCATTTGTGGTTGTCTCAGACTCCCTTAGTGCTTTACAGGCTATACAAAAATTTGATACACCTCACCCCTTAGTCCTCCGTATCCAACTTTGGCTACGCCGCATCTTTACTAAGCATAAAGATATTGTTTTTTGTTGGGTCCCTGGTCATGTTGACGTACAGGGCAATGAACAGGCAGACACTGCTGCGCGGTCAGCAGTACATGACCTACCAGTTTCTTATAGAGGTATTCCATGTACGGACTATTTTGCTGTAATATCTTCCCACCTTCACACCCGTTGGCAACAACGTTGGTCTACTATGCTTGGCAACAAACTTCAGTCTATTAAACCGAGTATAGGTTACTGGCCGTCTTCTTATCACCAGTGTCGAGGTTGGGAGACTACTCTCTCCCGTCTTCGCATTGGCCATACTCGTCTTACTCATGGATATCTCATGGAGAGGCGTCTTGCTCCTCTCTGTGAGAATTACCAAGCTCCATTATCAGTCAGCCACATTCTGTTGGACTGCCCACTTTATCAACGAGCACGCAGAATTTACCTCTGTCGTCGTCTTCGCCCCGCTGCTCTCTCTTTACCTTCCCTTCTCGCTGATGGACCCACCTTTCATCCGGACACTCTCATTGACTTTTTGACAACGACTGACTTACTTCACAAATTCTGATACTTTCAGCCCTTTCTACTTGAATCTCTTGCTACCCTCTACCCCTGTACTATCCCCTGCCCCGCTGTTTTCTGTAACCTGCTAATCATCCCCCCTCCCTTCTGCCATCCAATTTCCTTGCTTCCTTCCCTACCCTGCAGCGCTGTATAGCCCTTGTGGCTTAGCGCTTCTTTTTGATTATAATAATAATAATGTGAATAAGAAATCAAAATGGAATTCATTTGTAAAGCCTGAAAGTGTAACTAATGAACAGAGGAAATGTTAGTTTAGTGCCAGGAATGCTTGCATTGTTTATTCTGGACCCTATTTTGAAATTGGATTATTTTGAACTTTGCATTAAATTGACTGAATTACTAATTTCCATTCACTATTTTGTAGTTGAAACAGTTGACTTGGCAATTTGTTGTGCTCAATCAATAGAATATAAGTAATACTAGTGAAATAGCTAAGAATTTGGTCGACTGGAATAATGTAATTGGCCTAAAATGGGAGTCAAAGTCGGGAAAATCGCCTATACGTAAATATCGCTGACACATCAAAATTCGCAAGAGCATAATTTCGTCAGTTTTCCATCAAATTTCATACTTTTTGTTTTATTACCTTCAGAAAATGTTTCTACCATTTTATAAGAAAAAATAACAAATTTTTTCTGAAAATTCTTGGACCATGGTGCACACCTCGAAATTTGGCCTCTGGACCCTGAAAGGGTTAAGATTAAGATCTTTATTTCAGCATGATGGTGTTCATATAGAGGTGAATGACATATAGGTTTGCATGCAAAAAAGCCCCACAATAGGCAGTATGCAGAGCATATGACTTAAACATGTGACTTAAACATGGAAAATCAACTTTAGAGTGGAGCTTTATCAAGCTTGCCAGCTAGCTGTGTGTGTTGTCATCATACCCATGTGTGGGTATTTGTGTATCATGCCTGTCACTATTATGCCATGGCATCCACCAGTGTTTAAAGTTCAGTCAAAATTCTTGACCTAAATAAACACTAGTAAATAAACATGCAAAGATTTGAATTTCATATAATTAACCTTTAAACTGTCCAAACATAGATCTACGTCCACGTGCAGGGGGCTCCAAACGTAGATCTACGTTTTTTTTACATGCTTTCAAATGGGGAAAATCAAGGTCGAAGCACTACGCACAGGAACGTAGATCTACGTTTGAACAGTTTAAGGGTTAAGTACGTTCTGACAAATTCAGTAATTTTTGCATGGAAAATATTGCATGAGATGAGTAAAGTATAACGTAAATGACACAAGGGTTGTGGGTCAAGATCTACTAAAGAATTGGTGAAGTTTTTAAGGTTGTATTAATGGTCTCAGAGTAGAAATAACACATAACAGTTGCTAAATTTGCAATAGTTTACTCATTATGCAGCATGGTTGTAAGTGCACCCTCGCTGTAACAGACCTCAGTATAATGGACTTTTGAAATAGCAAACAGAATCCAGTGATAAATTGTACTCTTAACTTGTTTAATTTCTGTACATTGTGTGTATACTCTTAAGTATACAATAGAGTTCTTCAGTACTTTTTCATTGAATTTTTAATATTCTGATTTAACAGACACCTGCACAATCTCATCTATCTAATCTATCACTTACATTGAGGGATTCTGGACCTCTGTATAATGTACATCAGAAATACATAAAATTACACACATTTTATTTCCAGCTGAGACAATCACTTATTCTGCTAGATCATCCTGCTCATTTACAGCATTTACAGTATTCTTTCTGGCTTTTAAGGGTTACACCAGTTAGGGTGGAACCCTGGTTTCTGCAATATGAAGCATCCTTTATGAGGGATGGAGTGTTTAGCTTCTACAATGAACAAGTGGGGACTTGCATTAATCCACATGCCATTCTTAAATTCCACTTCTGACATCAGTTTCCATTGAACATTTGAGTGGGCATAACTGATGACATGCTCACTGGCCTACACATCCTTCCTGCATGTCAGAGCAGAGCCTCTTATTGGCACTTTCCTAGATGAAGACCAACAATTCCTACTCAAAGATTTACCACTGTACCTACAAAAACAAATGTGGTACAATGGTGCACCAGCACACACAAGTTGTGAGGCCTGAGATTACATGGATGCACAATACCCAGAGTGGTGGATTAAGATGAGGTGACCCAGAGGCATGGCCCAGGGTCATGGCCCAGGGGCATGGCCACCTAAGTCACCAGACCTAAACCCCATGGTTGAGATTTATGAAAGAGATGGGGACAACCAGCACAAAGTTTGGCAATGTGTTCAGGAGGAATGACCATGTCTTGGTGTGATACGATCATGTTTGCCATGCCTGTGAGCATCGTGTTCATACATGTTCAATAATGGGTGGTGAACAACAGTAAACTTTGATGTAACAGACTTTTAAAATAATGGGCAAAATCTGCTGTGTAAATTGCACTTCTGACTTCTTTAATTTCAATGTTTATTGCAATATAACTGTAAACTGTACAATACTATTTTTGGTATACTGTGGAGTACCTGATTCTTCCTCCCCTTTTTTTTTTTAACACTTAAAACAGTATGATTTAACAGATACACAGACAATCCCTGCCAGTTAGTCCATTATTTGGAGGGTTTACTGTATTTGAGCATTTGTAAACAGACCATTGTGAACCCTCTTGTAGTAAGAACATTCAGTAAAATCAAAACATATCAATTAGAGGTCTTATTCAACTAATCCCTGAAACTAATATCTTGGAAATTATACATTTTTTTACCCCCATGTTTATATAAACACTGACTTCCATCTTGGGCATGAGAAAACACACAAGAAATTTCCATGTACATTTTTGATACCTTGTATAAACTCTACAAGACAGTTTACTATATAGAGGAACTTGTAAGAAAAAGTTTACTGTATAGAAAAACTTTATAAGAGCTTACTGTACAGAGGAACTCTTATAGAGTGCTTACTGTATAGCTTAATTAACATTTATTATCTGTAATTAAAATAAGACAAGAATGCACTTTGCTGCATAATTGTATGATTTGATTTAATGCTACAAGATGTACCTAGGTCAGATCAATCAGGCTGTGATGAGTATGTAGTCTTCTGGACTGCTGGCAGTAACAACTTCCTTGAACTGACAGTCAACTATTATAAGTGGGCAGATAAATGACTGTTATATTCACTATAGTAGAGAGGTTCTTACAGTTGCTTGCATGACTTTGATTACCATAGGTGAGTAATATGAGGCAGTTTGGGTCTCCCACACTACCAGTTTGGGTCTCCCACACTACCAGTTTGGGTCTCCCACACTACCAGTTTGGGTCTCCCACACTACCAGTTTGGGTCTCCCACACTACCAGTTTGGGTCTCCCACACTACCAGTTTGGGTCTCCCACACTACCAGTTTGGGTCTCCCACACTACCAGTTTGGGTCTCCCACACTACCAGTTTGGGTCTCCCACACTACCAGTTTGGGACTCCCACACTACCAGTTTGGGTCTCCCACACTACCAGTTTGGGTCTCCCACACTACCAGTTTGGGTCTCCACATCATCATTTTGGGTCTCCCACACTACCCAGTTTGGGTCTCCCACACTACCCAGTTTGGGTCTCCCACACTACCCAGTTTGGGTCTCCCACACTACCCAGTTTGGGTCTCCCACACTACCCAGTTTGGGTCTCCCACACTGCCCAGTTTGGGTCTCCCACACTGCCCAATTTTGCAATAAAGGTCTTGCCTAATTACAATATGAAGCAGGACATCATACAGTAATACTAACTTGTAAACTATTTTTGTTTCTGGATCAGCAAGTTGTTTACGTTCCCTCAGTTTCCACTGGAATGCACAACCTGGCCACTCCTTCAATATCAGGGTAGGGATGAATTCTGTGTTGAACTTTGGTCCTATCTGGTTTGGGAAATATAAGCAGTTGGTCAAAATCTATGTAATTTTTGTATTTATGATGAATAAACAGCAGAAACATCAAAGCCATTATAAACATCTTAATGTAATGGAATTTTTCAAATAATGGTTTTGCTTAGAGGGTACATAGGAAAATACTTTTTATACGCTACTACAGAGCAAGCCATGAAGAAATATCTTGTACAGGAGGGCCCTGCTTTACGGCGCTTTGATTTACAGCGTTTTGCTGATAGAGGTCTTCAATTATACGTATTATTCATTTATTCAGACTATCTACAATAAACATTCACCACTCACTATATTCTAAAGGTGAAAATATTTTAAGTAATGTGTGTACTGTATTTGCATTTTTAAGACCTAGTTATATTGCTCACTTAATATGATAGTGTAAACATGTTATCAGGCTTTTATATGTATTTGAAAGTAAAAAAAGGCTATGATTCACTTCACAGAGATTTTTGCTTTACAGTGGTAGCCTGGAACCTAACCTGCAGGACCCTCCTGTGTACATGAGTTAACGTAAGTGAGTTAGGGTGTATGCACTAGTTACTGCTACTTCATACACTACTGCCAGTTTAGGATAATGATGTATTTTGTTACTTTGTCATTTGTAGGACACCATGATTTATGTTAGTGTTTTTTTTTTTTTTTTTTTTTTATCACACTGACCGATTCCCATCAAGGCAGGGTGGCCCGAAAAAGAAAAACTTTCACCATCATTCATTCCATCACTGTCTTGCCAGAAGGGTGCTTTACACTACAGTTTTTAAACTGCAACATTAACACCCCTCCTTCAGAGTGCAGGCACTGTACTTCCCATCTCCAGGACTCAAGTCCAGCCTGCCGGTTTCCCTGAATCCCTTCATAAATGTTACTTTGCTCACACTCCAACAGCACATCAAGTATTAAAAACCATTTGTCTCCATTCACTCCTATCAAACACGCTCACGCATGTCTGCTGGAAGTCCAAGCCCCTCGCACACAAAACCTCCTTTACCCTCTCCCTCCAACCTTTCCTAGGCCAACCCCTACCCCGCCTTCCTTCCACTACAGACTGATACACTCTTGAAGTTATTCTGTTTCGCTCCATTCTCTCCACATGTCCGAACCACCTCAACACCCCTTCCTCAGCCCTCTGGACAACAGTTTTAGTAATCCCGCACCTCCTCCTAACTTCCAAACTACGAATTCTCTGCATTATATTCACACCACACATTGCTCTCAGACATGACATCTCCACTGCCTCTAGCCTTCTCCTCGCTGGTTTTTTTTTTATTAACAGTATTCTCAAGGTCTTATTGAAAATAGAAAAGAGAATAATAATGAATCTATGAAAAGAGATGATTATATCAGAGTATGACGGAAGTTTTTATCTTTAAAACTCTACAAGAAGACTAGGGCTGCACAGAGGGTTACTTAACCCTTTCAGGGTCCGTCCCGTAGATCTACAGCTTTACGGTGAGTGTCCAAACCGTAGATCTATGCCAAAATTCTAGCGCCATCAAATTTAGCGCGAAAGCGCACATAGGCCTACATGTGAGAGAATGGGTCTGTGCCGTGGGTGTGCGCCATAAACAAAAAATCTAGGCGCCTGCATAGCATTGTGGGAACACCGGCTCAGTCACCCTTGTTCACCATGCCTCGTCGCAAGTCAGCTCTCACTCCCCGGAAAATTGGGACTCTCCTCTTCCTGTCTGATAGTTCTGACACTGATGGAAGTGGAAATGAAGACGAATTCTACGGCTTTGATAAGTTGGTGACCGAAAATAATGACCAGGATATCGATAATAGTGCAGAAAACTCCGACGATCCTCGACCTTCTACCTCTGGTGTGGGCACTCGTGACTCACGGTCGGGTCTTACTAAACGTAAGAGAAAACTAATATTTTCGCGTGGCCAGGCCTCTGACTTTAGTAATGACGATGATTCTGATGTGGATTGTGATTTTATTGCGCTCGACGATCATTCGAGTAGTGATAGTGAGGAATCATATTCACCAGTGAAGCGTCGGTATGTTCGCCGCCGCATGCGCTCGGGTAGTGTACCCTATGCTGTGCCCAGGGGACGGAGTACATCCCGGAGTACATCTCGGAGTACATCCCGGAGTACATCCCGTGGCCCTACACCCGTTTTAGGTAGTGATAGTGAGGATGATGTGGCTACACTTGGCATGGATGAGCCACAGGCATCAGTGGATGGTGTTAGTGGTGCTGGTGGTGGTAGTGGCACCGCCATGCGTGACTCGCCATGCCACGTGGGGACCCATGCTGCTGACTCGTCAGTTCAAGGACAAAGCAGAGCGTCAGCCACCAGCCCACCACAACCACAACCACCCATACAACCAGCCTATGATGTCCAGTATCCACCAGAAAACTGTATGTGGGATTGGCAGCAAAATCCCAATTTTGTTCCCAAGCCTCACCACTTTGATGACTCTCAAAGTGGAATTCTACCTACCTGTCCCCTTGGAACCACGGCCAATGAACTGGAATTCTTTGAATTATTCTTTGACCAGCCATTGATGGAAATTATTGCCAGGGAAAGTAATAAGTATTTTCAGTACACCATGACAAATACGATCTTATCACCACAGTCAAGACTACACAGGTGGAAAGAGACGACTGTTGCAGAAATGTATTTGCTTTTTGCAACAATAATGCTTATGCCTCACGTCTATAAGCATAATATAAAAGCATACTGGTCCACAGATCGGCTAATTTCTACCCCGGTCTTCAGTGAAATAATACCAGTGAACAGGTTTATCTTACTGTTATGTATGTTGCACTTCTCTGACAAAACCAGGCCTGACAGAAGTGACAGGTTATACAAGATTAGAAATGTTTTCATGTATCTCAAACAAAAGTTCAGGATATACTTTTATCCATTCAAGAATCTTGTAATTGACGAGTCTTTGATTTTGTTCAAAGGTAGACTGTCATTCAAGCAGTATATACCGAGCAAGAGGAACCGCTTTGGTATAAAACTGTTTGTACTCTGTGATTGTGACAGTGGCCTGGTGTTGGATATTGTTGTATACACAGGTAGTAAAACATTGAAAGATACCAAGATGTTATTGGGTATCTCAGGTGACGTAGTGAGAAACATGATGGCACCTTATCTTGGTAAAGGGCATACATTATATACCAATAACTGGTACACAAGCCCATTACTCAGTGATTTCATGCGAGTGAACAAGACAGATGTGTGTGGCACAGTGCGTTCTAATCGTAAACATATGCCCAGGCTCAACGCAGGTGTTCGTGGTGATGACATGCAGGTGTTTACTGCCAATGACATCATGGCATTACGGTGGCATGACAAACGAGATGTCACATTGTTGGCAACCACTCACCGTAATGAAATGCAAGACAGTGGCAAAGTTGATCGAGTGACTAATGAACGTATTCGAAAACCAGTGTCAGTGATTGATTATACACAAAACATGCGCTTGGTTGACAAGTGTGACATGCAGATTGGTTTTGTTGACTGTGTTCGTAAGAGTTACAAGTGGTACATGAAACTTTTCTTCCATCTCATGGACATTTCAATGCTCAATGCATATAATATGTACCAAATAAAGACTGGTAACAGACGACCGTATGGTGAATTTTGTTTGTCTGTTGTCAGACAACTCATAATGAAGTACCAGGTAACAACACCTGCAATACAACATGGTCCTCGAATTCCTCAGGATATACCCAAGCGTTTGAGGAGAGGTGGTGATCATTTCATAATACAGCTTCCTTCAACTCAAAAGAAATTTGCTCAGAAGAGATGCATTGTCTGTGCACAAA
This sequence comes from Cherax quadricarinatus, assembly GCF_038502225.1. Taxonomy (NCBI): domain Eukaryota; kingdom Metazoa; phylum Arthropoda; class Malacostraca; order Decapoda; family Parastacidae; genus Cherax; species Cherax quadricarinatus. Next base: position 1,872,201 of record NC_091336.1, read on the forward strand.
CAAAACGACGGCAACAAAGACGCAAAGACACTCGGTTTATGTGTGAGGAATGTAAGGTGCCTCTGTGCATGGTGCCTTGTTTCAAGGAGTTCCACAAGCTCCAGCAGTTCTAAAACCATGTCCAGTGATTGTAAATATGTAAATATATGATAGAACATTAGTATTATACAATATTTGTGCATGTTTATTGTAATAAAAAACAGTGGTAAACAATAATATGATAACTTTAGTGCGGTTATTGTGTTCAATACAGTGAGTTTATATATATCAATTATATACAGTATTGGTCTCTCAGGCCCCAAATGTTAGTAGGAATAGAAAAAAATTGGAAAAGAAAAGAAAAACTAAAACAACAAAATAATATAATACGCGTATGTGGAATTCGTCGATGTTGCCACCACCACATCATTTTCTATAAACTTCTTGGCACTGTATCTCGGTAAGTACTGATCAGATTCTTATTTTTTTTTGCTTTATTACCTTCACAAAAATATGCTCTTTAATTTTGTAAGAATTTTTTTTTTTTTTTTTTTTTTTTTTTTATAAATTTCTTGAACACTGGTGCGTGACTTCAGATTTTGGCCTTGGACCCTGAAAGGGTTAATACTCTTATAGTCACACAGTTAACACTTTCATTGTCTCATCCATAGATCTATATCATTGACACCAGTGTTGCTTACTTGATGTACAGCTACATTTTGAACACAGCTCTCTCAGATAAGTTGTGATCAGTAAACTTTGGTCTAGGTATGATATGAGAGAATGGGTCTGTGTAATGAGTGTGCACATTATATGTACAAGAAAATCCTGCCCCATGCAGTGCATGATGGGAAAAGGAAACCTCTGACCATGTTATTGGTTTAAAATAGCAAATTTATGGATTTTTAATGATTTTATTAGCTGTTTCTTGTTATACATTTGATGTAAATAGACATGATTCTCGTTGGTTTCAGGACAGGAAGCACCTTGAAATTGGCCTTGAATTTCTGGAAATATTTTTTTTTTTTTTTTCCAGTTTTCCTGAGGACTGGAAAGGCTTCCCCTTCATCTTCTGATCTGTTTTGTTTTTTTACTAGGTGTGATTCAATTGTTGCAACACCATGAACATGACCAGTCATTCCTGGTTATATTTTATTTGAGAAATATCTGGCAAATCTTTGGTTTTTGCATGATGTTTTAGTGCTTGGGGTGACTACGGTTTCAATTGGATTTCTTTTTATTTTATGTAAAATTAACCAAATTACTGGTTTGTGTATGCACAGAATAGGGTAGTTTTGATAGCTGAAAGGACAATTTCTTATGCTCAGTTGATACAGTGAAAGGCATACTGGTGAAATAGTTAAGAATGTAGTCAAACTGAACATTAGAACTGGCTTAAAATAGGGCACAAAATGGCCAAAATCACTGTCGTGTAAATTGTGCCCAGACAGATAAATTTGCGCCTGCATAATTCTCTTAAGTTTTCCATCACATTTTATACTTATGGTGTCATTACCTTAAAAAAAAAATGTACATGTATACCATATCAGAAGAAAAGTTTTTTTCCTTGAAAAATTCTAACACCGGGCACTTAACCCTTTCAGGGTTTCGGCCGTACTAGTATGGCTTATGCACCAGGGTTTTTGACATACTAGTACACCTAACTTCTAGCACCCTCATATCTAGTGAGAGAAAGCTGGTAGGCCTACATATGAAAGAATGGGTCTGTGGTCAGTGTGTGCAGTATAAAAAAAAATCCTGCAGCACACAGTGCGTAATGAGAAAAAACAACAACTTTGTTTTTGGATTAAAACAGCGAATTTGCACTGTATTTTCGTATGGTATTTATTGTTGTATTCTAGTTTTCCTGGTCTCATTTTATAGAATGGAAGACATATTACAGAAATTGAGATGATTTTGACTGATTTTACAATGAAAAGTACCTTGAAATTGAGCTCAAATTAGCACAAATGTTTGATTTTTGCCAAAGTTCAAAAGTAAATAGATCATGCCAAGCGTCCAATACATGTCAACTGGTGAGTCTGATATTCTTTCACAAGTGCGCCGATATTATTTATACCATTTTTTACACTAATGCAGTAGTCTGCATAACAGTAAATCTTCTATTTTTTGTGAGAATAAAAATTCAAAGTGGAAAGCAAAAGAATGTAAGAGGGGCATTGGGACATGACTAATGAACAGAGGAAATGTCATTTTAGTGCCAGGAATGTCTTTCTTGTTTATTCTGGACCCTATTTGGGAATTGGCATCTTTTGAAATTTGTGTGAAATTGGCAAAATTGCTAAATTCTGACCCCTGTATTGGATAGTTGAAATAGGTAAATGGGTGGTTTCTTGCACTCCTTCGATAGAAAAAATGGAGTTCTAGCGAAATATTCAAGATTTTTGTTGACTAGTACAGTGGAATTGGCTGAAAATAGGGCTCAAAGTGGGCAAAATTGCCGATGCGTAAACATCGTCGAGACTGCTAACTTCGCGAGAGCGTAATTCCGTAAGTTTTCCATCAAATTTCATACTTTTTTTTTTTGAAATTTGGGCGACCCTGAGAACAAGTTTGAGAGGGCCTGTCGACCCTGAAAGGGTTAAATTTCAGTGTTTCTGACAGTGATGAGATTAATATGGAGAATCATTATTTGCTAAGATAGCATTTTAAAGCATATTGTACGTGCATTTTAAAGCATATTGTAAGGTAGTAAAAGAAAGTAAAACATATGAAACAAAGCAAATTACAACCTTTGACTTCATGCACAGTTTACTAGTGTATTTTATTAATTACTGTATATCTCTTTTGCATTATTTTTATAGTTTTTCAATAATGTAAATTACATACCTGCTCAATTATAAGCTCATTAGCAATAATTGCTGGAGGCTGCATCTGAGCTCTTTCAACTAAATGTTCTTTGCCTAAAATTTGTGCCAAAGTTTCAAATTCATCCTCAAAGCACTCTAGATGTCGTTGTGATGAGAAGTAAGTTCTTCGTTCGCTGGTTGTTGAAAGCCCATACACATCTTTGGGGTTTTTTATCTTTATTTTCCTGTTCAAGAAGCAGTCCTCATTCAAGCTTGCATCAAGTCGAACCTCTTTTGATTTTTCTTTCTCCTTATTTATTTCACTTGTTGTATATTGGGAGTCATGAAGCTCAATGTTATTGTTTTCCTGTTCTCTCTCTTCCTTCTCTGTCTTTTCCTTTTCTGCTTCCATTTCTCTCTCTTCCTCGTCCTCACTATCTTCCTCAACTCGGGCTAATTTTCTTATGACTTCTGCCATTCCCTCACTAGTATTCATCATTTGTCTTTGTGTAGAAGAAAGTCTCAGTCGTTCCATTTCTGGACCCACCTTTGGGAAGACTCCACTTGGTCGTCTCTCTGTTAGATTGTTTTTTCTTGAAAGTATGGGTGAACCTGTTCTTGCACCTGGATACCCATTTTGAACATATTCATCCCTTCCTTCCTTCAGCTTATTTATTTTGTCCTTAAGTTTGCCTGTAGGATAGTGCTCTGGTAGAACTCCACTTGGCCTCCGAGCATACAATTTTGTCGATGAAGGCGGACTTGCAGGCTCATCACTGTCGCTATCTTCAAAATCTGACAACATAGAATCCTTGTGAGCAAACGAATCCAAACAGTCACCCTCTTTGAGGGTGACTGCTTGCGAATTTCTCCGCAGAGGTCTTAAGTCGACTATTGGGTCAGGCATTGATTCATCAGTTGGTTTCATAAAACTGTAGATGTCTTCATATGTGTTGTGGCGTGACATACCGGGGATGATATCAGCACATCGAAGTCTCACGTAACCTGAAACATAAGTAGTTCCACTGTATATTATTGACAAAAAGTATTTTTATACCTGTGAAATGCTAATGAATAACAATTTAATTTTTCAGTAATTTTTATTAGGTTTATGTATGGGCAGGAGAGGGGGTAAGGGAGACTTAGTTTATGCTTAATTTAGTCCAGGCTTAAGATTGTGCAATAAGTATCTCATGTTTTATGCAGTAGATGCATTCCAGGCTTGTGGTAGATGTACTAATCTCAGTCAATAATTAGATGCCTTTCAGTCACTGGAATAAAACAAACTCCAACCACACAATAGAGTGGAAAAACTAATGTGAAGGACCTGGGAGTGATAATGCCAAAGGCATACGTGTGCTTTGCCATGCTCTGTCATTTTCATGGATTATCACAGGTTCTTTTGCATGCTAAAAACTTTAAACTGTTCCAGTGAACTTATAAAGTACATCCCTCCAGCGCTTGGAACTAATCTATCAAATAATAGTTCACACTGAGCCAAAAATAAAAGGATAAAGAGTGTGCAATAACATAGCAGAGCCATACTCCCTGAGAGGAACTTCAGGCTTAGGGTCTTGTGTGAAAAAAAAAAATTAGAACAAATTTGTGAGAGGAAAGAAAGTCTCCCTGATAAGAGTGTCATACATAGTTGTATAATGTATATCACAGTGGTACTGTATAGATAAGATACCGTAATAAATGCTGTGGTGAAAATTAAGATGGAAGTGATTGGCCTAATAGATAACTTGTGTTGTAAACAGTTGTGAGCAGTTGCCAGGATCCTACCACCCAGCTCAGCTCATATTAATAATTAATCTTCCTGAACCTCCTAGTGTACCTTGAGGAAATACAAAAAGTGTACAGTTTTGTAGAGCTACAATAAACAGTGTAGAGTTGCCAGTATTCTAATCTAGAGTTAATTACCCAGTCTTTACTTGCCCAGTTTTACTTTATACTTTATTTCCCTATTTATTTTAAACTTTTATTGCCCTTTTTTATTTGTAAAGCTTATTACCCAATTTTATTATAAACTTTTTATAATTGCCCTATTCTATTTCAAACTTTATCACCCAACTTTATTTTACTTTTCTTAACCTTTTGTAACCAAATTTTGTTTTAAACTAGTATCTTCAACTACAACTTTTATATTATCCTGTCTACCATCTTACTAGCATATTATAACCAAGTCATTGCCATTTTTATTTTTATTATTTTTTTATTATTCTTTTGCTACCTTAGCTTGTGTATTTTATCTTGTCGATTTAATTCTAGTTATACTCTAGTTCTTGTAAACAACTTATATAAGACCTTAGTGCAATTACAATTGAGAGTCTTGTGCCATTTTTATATTATTAGATTAAACCTAGTTGTACTATAGCTCATTCTAGCTCAGTACATAGACAATACCAAATTCATTTTATTAGACCATAGTGCAATTACAAGTGAGAGTCTGCCCATGGCTAACCAGCACCATTCTGAAATCCATTGATAAGAATCACCAATATGAAAAGCAATATAGACAGGGCTTAATACACAAAGATATTCTTAAACACTATTCATCAGTTCTCACCAAAGTAATAAAGAAAGCCAACAACTATACTACTCCTGCAGATTCACTGACACAAGTGGAGATATAAAAAAGACCTGGAAAACACACTCCCAGATTCTAGGGACCTACAAACTGAAAAAAAAAATAATATTGTCCTAACTAAACCTTATGAAACACCACTGCAACCTACCGACACAGCTAACAAGATAAACGACTTCTTCTCAGCCATAGGATCTAATCTCGCCAATAAAATCCCACGTACCAATGCCCATGCCGGGGACTACCTAGATGGGAATTTCCCAAATTCCTTCTATCTTGCACCAACTGAGCCCACGGAAGTCACCGAGATTATAAAGTCACTTAAAAATAACTCGGGGAATCTGTCTCATGTCCCACCATTATTGCACAAGTGAGCGGCCCATGTCCTTTCACATGCTATTTCATTACTTTTTAACAAGTCACTGGAAACTAGCACCTTCCCGAAACTACTCAAGACAGCAAGTGTTACACCAATACATAAAGGTGGTGACCCTATAGATTTAAACAACTGTAGGCCAATATCAAACTTGCCATTGCTATTCAAAATCTTTGAGAAACTCGTGCACAGGAGACTATATTCATTTATAACGGCACAAAACATACTCAACCCCTGCCAATTTGGATTCAGGAAAAATAAAAGCACTAATGATGCAATTATAAAAACGCTAGATCTGCTTTACACAGCATTGGAAAATAAGGAATATCTGCTAGGAATTTTTAGTGACCTAAGAAAAGCTTTTGACACAGTAGACCACGGCATCCTACTCCACAAACTTGACCATTATGTCACCATTAAAGACACAGCATCATCAACATGGCCACTTGATACTGGAGTTCCGCAGGGAAGTGTCCTTGGTCCCCTGCTCTTCCTCATATACATCAATGATCTTCCAAACATATCCCAACACCTGAACCCCATTCTCTTTGCTGCTGACACGACTTATGTCATCTCTCACCCTAATCTTGCCACCCTCAACACCATTGTTAACGAGGAGCTGCTCAAAATATCGACTTGGATGACTGCCAATAAACTTATGCTTAACACTGACAAAACCTACTATGTTGTTTGGTAGCAGAGCATGAGTTGCGCAACTTAACATTAAGATCGACAACACTCTAATTGCCAGACATAATGAGGGCAAATTCCTAGGCCTATACCTCGACAAGAACCTGAATTTCAGCACCCATATAAAACATAACCAAAAAAGTATCCAAAACGGTTGGGATCCTCTCCAAGATACGATACTACGTACCGCAAAATGCCCTTCTCACACTATACCACTCACTTATTTATCCATACCTCACCTATGCTATTTTTGCTTGGGGATCAACTGCAGCAACACCCCTAAAGCCAATAATAACCCAACAAAAAGCCGCAGTAAGAATAATCACTAAATCCCATCCCTGGCAACACCCCCCCCCCCCACTCTTCATAGATCTAAACTTACTCCCTGTTCAGTACATCGACACTTACTACTGTGCAATCTACATCTACAGGACCTTAAATTCCAATATTAACCTTGACCTAAAATGCTTTCTTGATAGTTGACAGAACCCACAGGCATAACACCAGAAACAAACATCTCTATGACATTCCCCGTGTCCGACTAAACCTTTACAAAAATTCAATGTATGTCAAAGGCCCTAAAATTTGGAACACCCTCCCTGAAAACTCGAACTGCAGACACATTCATCACCTTCAAAACTACCATTAGAAAACATCTTATCTCCCTGATACACCCCATCAACTAATTACATGAATACCACCTGGTGGGTCACACTTACTCACCCATTTGACCATAAACACAGAAATATCAATCTTAATCTTAAAATAATGAATCCAAACTAGTCATAAGTTGGCCTGTGATACTCCAATACTGAAACTATGTATTGTGCGAAAACAAAAGCATTCACATTGCTAAACCCACAAACAGTATTTAGTCACTTAGCCATAATACCAACTTACCTCACAATTTGTAATATTTTAAAGTTAAGAGCTGTATAGTCCTTGTGGCTTAGCGCTTCTTTTTGATTATAATAATAATTTAAAGTTAAGAATTAATCTAAGTCTTCCCGAAATGCCTAGCCATGCTAGGTGTTCTGGTGGCCCCCTCTATAATTAGTATTTTAAAACATGTAAACCACACAATATCCAAATTCTGTAAACCCAGCATTGTAATCCTTATAGAGAATAAACTTAATTTGATTTGATTTGTGAATGCAACATACACAACATAAGACCATCTATCATCCAGAAACCATTTCACCAGTGTTGCCATAGCTAATAACAATAACAAAATGGTACTTAGTGTGGTGGAGTGACGAAAATTAGAAAATTCATGTATTGAAATACGAAAAGTATACAGTTACTTGTGAAAAAATGTAAAACCTGTATGTAGTTGGCAGTGGTTGTAATGTACACAATGGAAAGTAAATATTTGTCCAGTAATCTTTCTTCATCAGTTGCCCTACCATAGACAACAACAGTGATAAAACAGCATTTGATGTGGTAGAGGTGGAAATAATCCAGAAATGTTAAATATGGTGATCTATAAGTGCCCAAAACCTCAGGCTGTAAAAAAGGGTGCTAGAAGTCACCAGCTGCTCATCATAGTAGGAGGTGCCAGAAGTCACCGGTTTCTCCAACATGCAAATTATACTTTTTGTATCAAACTGAACACGTATTACTCTGTAAAATAATATTCCAGTAGTCCTTTCACAAGCTAGTCAAAAATCACCGACTGGATTTGTTCAAAAATAAGTGATCCATTGACCAGATTCATCCAAAAGTAAGTGAACCAGTGACTGGATTCAAAAGCTGACAGCGTTTCTAGGTGCTCTTAACACCCAGTCAGATTCATTCATATTCATTCATATTCATATAGTTTATTTGGACATGATACATGTTTGTACAAGGAATTTTAGTAGTTGGGTGTACATGCCAAAAACCCCTCTTATGCAGAGCATTATGGACAGGCTTAAAATTAACTTAAAATTAACTAAGCAATGAAAGGTTCAGTGGTAAAAATTACCGTAAACAATTTACAATAAGTACAATTGAGTATTTGAAACAATGAAATTTGAACATTTCTATTTTGAAGCATTATAGCTGTACAAATTTGTCGCATTACAATGTATAACAAACAACATGATCAATTTACTGTATATTGTCCTGAAGTTTTAAGATTTAAGTAATTAGGAGATTTATTGGTAATGTTAAATATTGAGTGTTGATTATTTAGTCCTGGGCGAGTAAGTGGTTTTTTAGAAAAGTCTTAAATTGATTTTCAGGCCTGGTTACTGTAGTATGTTCTGGTAAGGAAGTCCAGATTTTGGGGCCCTTTATGTATATAGAGTTTTTACACAGTGTGATATGGACACGGGGTACATCAAAAAGAGATCTGTGTCTTGTGTTGTGGTCATGTGTCCTGTTAAGGTTGGTGAGGAGAAGTGAGTGGAGGGTTTGTTTGCATGTATTGTTCTATGTATTTTTTTTTTTATCACACTGGCCGATTCCCACCAAGGCAGGGTGGCCCGAAAAAGAAAAACTTTCACCATCATTCACTCCATCACTGTCTTGCCAGAAGGGTGCTTTACACTACAGTTTTTAAACTGCAACATTAACACCCCTCCTTCAGAGTGCAGGCACTGTACTTCCCATCTCCAGGACTCAAGTCCAGCCTGCTGGTTTCCCTGAACCCCTTCATAAATGTTACTTTGCTCACACTCCAACAGCACATCAAGTATTAAAAACCATTTGTCTCCATTCACTCCTATGAAACACGCTCACACATGCCTGCTGGAAGTCCAAGCCCCTCGCACACAAAACCTCCTTTACCCTCTCCCTCATGTTCTATGTATGTAGTAGGCATATGAATAAGTGTGGATGTTCTTTATGGTAAGCAAATTAAGGCTTCTGAATAGAGGTGGAGTATGCTGTCACGAGTGGGAATTTATTATCATTCTGATTGCAGCCTTTTGCTGCACAAATTCCATATGTGAGATAAGGGTAGATGAGTGAATGATACAGTGCAAGGAGAGCTGATTGTGAAACATAGTACCGTATCTTTCATAGTATGCCTACTGTCTTAGAGATTTTCTTGGAAATTTGTTGTATATGTGTCTGGAATTTGAGGCTACTGTCTAGGTGGATTCCTAGGAATTTTCCCTCTGTGAGTCTTGTGATGGGTGATCAATTTAGTGTTATGTTAAGCGGAACATTTGCAGCTCTGGTTCCAAACTTAATGAAATAAGTTTTGTCAGTATTTAGGGTAAGTTTATTAGTCATCATCCAGGCAGATATTTTCTGCAATTCAGCAATGACAGTGTTGGCGAGTATGACTGGGTTTGGATGGGAGGTGATGTATATTTACCTGGACCTGGAGTTTTACCTGGAGAGAGTTCCGGGGGTCAATGCCCCCGCAGCCTGGTCTGTGACCAGGCCTCCTGGTGGATCAGAGCCTGATCAACCAGGCTGTTGCTGCTGGCTGCACGCAAACCAATGTACGAGCCACAGCCCGGCTGATCAGGAACTGACTTTAGGTGCTTGTCCAGTGCCAGCTTGAAGACTGCCAGGGGTCTGTTGGTAATCCCCCTTATGTGTGCTGGGAGGCAGTTGAACAGTCTCGGGCCCCTGACACTTATTGTATGGTCTCTTAACGTGCTAGTGACACACCTGCTTTTCATTGGGGGGATGGTGCATCGTCTGCCAAGTCTTTTGCTTTCATAGTGAGTGATTTTCGTGTGCAAGTTTGGTACTAGTCCCTCTAGGATTTTCCAGGTGTATATAATCATGTATCTCTCCCTCCTGCATTCCAGGGAATACAGGTTTAGGAACCTCAAGCGCTCCCAATAATTGAGGTGTTTTATCTCCGTTATGCGCGCCGTGAAAGTTCTCTGTACATTTTCTAGGTCGGCAATTTCACCTGCCTTGAAAGGTGCTGTTAGTGTGCAGCAATATTCCAGCCTAGATAGAACAAGTGACCTGAAGAGTGTCATCATGGGCTTGGCCTCCCTAGTTTTGAAGGTTCTCATTATCCATCCTGTCATTTTTCTAGCAGATGCGATTGATACAATGTTATGGTCCTTGAAGGTGAGATCCTCCGACATGATCACTCCCAGGTCTTTGACGTTGGTGTTTCGCTCTATTTTGTGGCCAGAATTTGTTTTGTACTCTGATGAAGATTTAATTTCCTCATGTTTACCATATCTGAGTAGTTGAAATTTCTCATCGTTGAACTTCATATTGTTTTCTGCAGCCCACTGAAAGATTTGGTTGATGTCCGCCTGGAGCTTTGCAGTGTCCGCAATGGAAGACACTGTCATGCAGATTCGGGTGTCATCTGCAAAGGAAGACACGGTGCTGTGGCTGACATCCTTGTCTATGTCAGATATGAGGATGAGTAACAAGATGGGAGCGAGTACTGTGCCTTGTGGAACAGAGCTTTTCACCGTAGCTGCCTTGGACTTTACTCTGTTGACGACTACTCTCTGTGTTCTGTTAGTGAGGAAATTATAGATCCATCGACCGACTTTTCCTGTTATTCCTTTAGCACGCATTTTGTGCGCTATTACGCCATGGTCACACTTGTCGAAGGCTTTTGCAAAGTCTGTATATATTACATCTGCATTCTTTTTGTCTTCTAGTGCATTTAGGACCTTGTCGTAGTGATCCAATAGTTGAGACAGACAGGAGCGACCTGTTCTAAACCCATGTTGCCCTGGGTTGTGTAACTGATGGGTTTCTAGATGAGTGGTGATCTTGCTTCTTAGGACCCTTTCAAAGATTTTTATGATATGGGATGTTAGTGCTATTGGTCTGTAGTTCTTTGCTGTTGCTTTACTGCCCCCTTTGTGGAGTGGGGCTATGTCTGTTATTTTTAGTAACTGTGGGACGACCCCCGTGTCCATGCTCCCTCTCCATAGGATGGAAAAGGCTCATGATAGGGGCTTCTTGCAGTTCTTGATGAACACAGAGTTCCATGAGTCTGGCCCTGGGGCAGAGTGCATGGGCATGTCATTTATCGCCTGTTCGAAGTCATTTGGCGTCAGGATAACATCGGATAGGCTTGTGTTAATCAAATTTTGTGGCTCTCTCATAAAAAATTCATTTTGATCTTCGACTCTCAGTCTGGTTAGCGGCTTGCTAAAAACTGAGTCATATTGGGACTTGAGTAGCTCACTCATTTCCTTGCTGTCATCTGTGTAGGACCCATCTTGTTTAAGTAGGGGCCCAATACTGGACGTTGTTCTCGATTTTGATTTGGCATAGGAGAAGAAATACTTTGGGTTTCTTTCGATTTCATTTATGGCTTTTAGTTCTTCCCGCGATTCCTGACTCCTAAAGAATTCTTTTAGCTTAAGTTCGATGCTTGCTATTTCTCTGACCAGTGTCTCCCTACGCATTTCAGATATATTGACCTCTTTTAGCCGCTCTGTTATTCTTTTCCGTCGCCTGTAAAGGGAGCGCCTGTCTCTTTCTATTTTACATCTACTCCTCCTTTTTCTTAGAGGAATAAGCCTTGTGCATACATCGAGTGCCACCGAGTTAATCTGTTCTAGGCATAAGTTGGGGTCTGTGTTGCTTAGTATATCTTCCCAGCTTATATCGGTTAGGACTTGGTTTACTTGGTCCCACTTTGTTTTTGTTATTTAAGTTGAATTTGGTGAATGCTCCCTCGTGACTAATCTCATTATGTCGGTCTGGGGCTCCGCGCATACATGACTGAACCTCAATTATGTTGTGATCTGAGTATATTGTTTTTGATATGGTGACATTTCTTATCAGATCATCATTGTTAGTGAAGATGAGGTCTAGTGTATTCTCCAGTCTAGTAGGCTCTATTATTTGCTGGTTTAAATTGAATTTTGTGCAGAGATTTAAAAGCTTGCGTGAGTGAGAGTTTTCATCAGAGCTGCCTCCTGGTGTTATTTCTGCAACAATATTATTTGCTATTGTTGCAGAAATAACACCAGAAAATAGTGTCATCTGCAAATAATATGGGTTTGAGTAGCTGTGATGCATTTGGTAGGTCATTGATGTAGATGAGAAAGAGGAGTGGTCCAAGGACACTTCCCTGTAGGACTCCTACTGTGATTGGTTGTGTGGAAGAGTTTGCACCATTTGTGTACACATATTGGCTTCTGTTACTAAGGTATGACTTAAGATAGTTGAGGGAGTGGCCTCTTATACCACAGTGTGTTAATTTAGTGTGCAACAGTTCATGGTCGACTGTATCAAAAGCTTTACGCAAGTCAATGAAAATTCCCAGTGCGACTTCTTTCTTCTCGAGAGCGGTATACAGTGGACCCCCGCTTAACGATCACCTCCAAATGCGACCAATTATGTAAGTGTATTTATGTAAGTGCGTTTGTACATGTATGTTTGGGCGTCTGAAATGGACTAATCTACTTCACAGTATTCCTTATGGGAAAAAATTCGGTCAGTACTGGCACCTGAACATACTACTGGAATGAAAAAAGTTCGTTAACCGGGGGTCCACTGTATATTAGTTCTAGCATGTGTATGATAGCATCATTTGTGCTTTTATTATTCCTGAATCCAAACTGACAGAGGTTTAGTATGTTGTTTGAGACGAGGTAGGAATAGATCTGTCTATGAATTAATTTTTCAAAGATTTTTTAAAAAAAGGTATCCGCTGACCAGATTTATAAGCTGACAGGGTGTTTAGACACCCTTATCAAACACCCAAAGAGTTACCGCTAACAGCGGTAAGATTTACACTTCAAGGAGGTTATTAGTAGAATACGTATACAGTTGACAACTACCAAAAAAGAAAATCACATGAAACTTTGTGTAGCTTGCAACTGTAGCAACAAATGGGCTTCTACATGGATAACATGCAACTTCTGTGGGAAATAAGCCCACACATTTTGTGCAGATATTCAGGAATCATCTACAAGAGATATTAAACCAGGAAAGTGTTTTTGGGTATGCCCAAATGAGAACCCACTGTGGAAAAAATCACATTGATATTAAGAGACAGAAATATCAAAACGGCCTTCATAGAAAACCTGACAGCATTCTATAACAGATGGGAAAATAAAAGGACTGGGCCAGATGGTGCTATTGCCCCTCATGCAGATGCTGTCCTGGTAGACAGTAACTGTAAGAATACTGAAATGAAAGTTGGTGGCCCGGAGGGAGACAGGAGCTCTAGTGGGGAAACAGGTGTAGACAAGGACATGCAAAACCCAAAATTACAAACTAGCAGTGCCACTGAAGATAGTAAACAAGGGGATGCCCCAAGGAATAGTGAAGATGAAATACCAGAAAATACTGGTGATGCAACCATTGTTAGTACAAGTGCTGAAGATAGTGAAGAGACAGAAAAACACACACCAGTAGGGAATGCAGTCACGAAAAACCAAGGCAAACAGAAAAAAGAGATATGCAAATTCTCTGCATTAGGTATCTGGAGGCATGGAATATCTGAAAAAACAGATGGAATGTGAAACTTTGACCACCCCAGAAAATGCCGTGCTCATATGACAACAGGAAAATGCAACCTTCCTGTAAGCTTTTCCAGCCTTAAATGTCACTCTTCAGTACAGGAAAGACAATGCTATAACTTATTTTGTCAGGCACACCACCTAAAGGGGACAAGAAGATACAGAACATCCAGACCATGGGAAAATCTGGGTAGCCACAAATGCTCCAGAGAGAGAGGTTTTTTAGTGTCAGGGAAAGCTGGCAGGAAACGAGAAATCATACACCAACTCTGATCATTTCTGGAATAAAATCACAGTCAATGGCCTCCACTTCAAAACAACAGATATTAGTGCCAGGAAACCCCCCTCCCATCCCCTGTACCACCAATACAACAACTTTCATCTTTGCAAATATGCAGGGTCTGAATCCAGCAACGAACAACAAAATACCTTTCATCTGTGGACTGCTTACGGAGTCAAACGCAATGTGTGCAGTTTTCACAGAGACCCACATAAAGGATCACTTTGACATGAAATATTGATCGTGGGTTATAACCTATACAGATGTGACAGAGTGAACAGGCAGAAGGGGGGGGGGGTTGGCCTGTGCGTCGCAGAGTCACTGATGTGCTCAGAACTACTAAGTGCCTCAAGTAATGTAGTTGAAGTTTTGGCAGTAAAGATTGAGAAATAAAACCTGGTCATTGTGGTTGTATACAAGCCTCCGGATGCAACTTCCCAACAATTCCAGGAACAGCTTTTGAAAATAGACAACTATTTGGAAAATCTTCCAGCTCCTACCCCCAACATCTTGGTTTTGGGGGATTTCAACCTAAGGCACCTAAAATGGAGGAATGTAGCAAATAATGCTGTAGCAGATAAAACCCTAGGAGGCAGCTCAGATGAAAACACACACGCACACGCACACGCACACGCACACGCACACACACACACACACACACACACACATGCTTTTAAATCTCTGCACTGAATTCACCTTAAACCAGCAAATAATAGAGCCAAAAAGATTGGAGAATACGCTGGACCTCATCTTCACTAACAGTGATGATCTGATAGGAAATATTACCATATCAAAAAAACATACTCAGGTCACAACATAATAGAGGTTCAGACATGTATACGTGGGGCCCCAGACCAACAAAATGTAATCAGTCATGAGGGAGCCTTCACCAAATTCAACTTCAATAACAAAAACATAAGGTGGGACCAAGTCAACTAGGTCCTAAATGATATAAACTGGGAAGATATCCTAAGCAACATGGATTCAAACCTATGTCTACAACAAATTAGTGGACCCTCGGGTAACGATTTTAATCCATTCCAGAGAGCTTGTCCTTAACCGATTTTATTGTTAGCTGAATTAATTTTCCCCATAAGAAATAATGGAAATCCAATTAATCCATTCCTGCTGTCAGGAGGCTTGACAGGATAGTACTTCAATATGATGCTATTATCAACTCTACAGCTTATTTTCCTATCACAATTCATCTAATATGACATAATAAACAATATTAATAACAGAAACACGATTAATACTCAAGAATGAATAAAATGTCATAATGTAAGTGAGGATAAGTGATGGAAGTGTCGTTGTTGGGTTTATAATGGCCACTGAGAGAAGCCGTACAGGCTTCTGCTACCACCACTATCCACAAACAATATATGAACGTAATTTATAAATAAGAAATACAGAGGACCCTTGGCTAACTATATTAATCCGTTCCTGAGAGCTCATTGTTAGATGAAATTATCATTAGCCAAATTAATTTTCCGCTAAGAAATAATGGAAATCCAATTAATCCGTTCCAGACAGCCAAAAGTATTAAAAATTTTTTTTCATAAAATATACATTTCCCTACAAAGAAAACAATGAGACATGCACAATAACTATATAAATAAATGTTAAAATGACACTTAGCTTTATTGAAGAGTATTGATGAGTGATGAGACATTGTTTTTCTTGAACACTCTGGGATTTTAAGAGTGATACATGAGTAAAGGCTTCATTTTGCAATCCCCACTAACATTACAACAAAACAAGAAAGTTAGCCTGTCTTTCATAGGCTTGTGTCCTGGGAGTGCCTTTTTCCTCCTGACTAATGTAGGTCCTGTTTGGCATTTTCTTCCAGAACAGCCCTGTTGGGGTTGGAATTTTTCAGCTTCGCCATGCCTTATCACACTGTGTATGCCACTACAATTCTTAAATCTCTCAAACCAGCCTTTGCTGGCCTTAAATTCACCAATATGAGCACTAGTTCCAGGCATTTTTTCCTGGTCACCTGGGTGTTAGTCGTCTGGTGTGGGTCGCATCCTGGGGGACAAGATTAACTCTTTCAGGGTTTCGGACGTACTAGTACGGCTTAGGCACCAGGGTTTTTGACGTACTAGTACGTCTAAATTCTAGTGCCCTCAAATCTAGTGAGAGAAAGCTGGTAGGCCTACATATGAAAGAATGGGTCTGTGGTCAGTGTGCACAGTATAAAAAAAATCCTGCAGCACACAGTGTGTAATGAGAAAAAACTTTGACTGTGTTTTGTGGATTAAAACAGCAACTTTGCACTGTATTTTTGTATGGTATTTATTGTTGTATTCTAGTTTTCCTGATCTCATTTTATAGAATGGAAGACATATTACAGAAATTGAGATGATTTTGACTGGTTTTGCAATGAAAAGTACCTTGAAATTGAGCTCAGAGTTGCAGAAATCTTCGATTTTTACCAAAGTTCAAAAGTAAACAAATCATGCTACGCATCCAGTATATGTCAACTGGTAAATCTAATATTCTTTCACAAGTGCGCTGGTATTATTTATATAATTTCTACACTAATGCAGTAGTCTGCATAACAGTAAGTCTTCTATTTTTTGTGAGAATAAAAATTCAAAGTGAAAAGCAAAAGAATGTAAGAGGGGTGTGGGGACGTGACTAATGAACAGAGAAAATGTTATTTTAGTGCCAGGAATGTCTTTCTTGTTTATTCTGGGCCTTATTCGGAAATTGGCATCTTTTGAAATTTGTGTGAAATTGGCAAAATTGCTAAATTCTGACGACTATTGTTTAGTTGAAACCGGTAAATGGGTGGTTTCTTGTACTCATTCGATAGAAAAAATGGAGTTCTACCGAAATAGTTATGATTTTTGTCGACTAGTACACTGGAATTGGACGAAAATAGGGCTCAAAGTGGGCAAAATCACCGATGTGTAAACATCGAGACTGCTCACTTCACAAGAGCATAATTCCGTAGGTTTTCCATCAAATTTCATACTTTTAGTGTCATTATGATCAGGAAAAGATTCTCTATCTTTTCATAGGAAATTTTTTTTTTTTTTTTTTAATTTGGCAACCCTGAGAACAAGTCTCGGAGAGGGCCTGGCAACCCTGAAAGGGTTAAGGACCCCAATGGAAATAAGTTACAGTCCTCGATGACCCGCTGACTTTCTTGGGTTATCCGGTGGCTAAACCTCTGGGGTTAATTGTTTCTCGGTAATTGTTTCTTGTTAAGCCACACCACCAACAGTCTCTCCACATCTTTGATTAGTACAGCTGATGGTGGTGCAGCAGCAGCTGAACGTGATAAGATAGTATTTCGATAGTATTTCTCACCCTTTTTACCACAGGGTTGACACTAGAAGCTTCTTTGGGCCTGTGGTGGCTTATTAAGCAGTTACAAGCACTATAAACAAAGGAATGATACAAAATATATCGAATATATGCATGAAACTGGCCACCCTGGCTTATAAACAATGATGGCAGGGCAGCTGAGGCGCTCAGGCTGGACGGACAGGTTCGGGACGAATCACGTTGGGCGAGTTTTATCGTTAGGTGGGCCAAAATTTTTACGCTCAAATGCTTCGTTAGGCGGATTTAACATTATGCGATGCGTTCATTAGCTGAGGGTCCACTGTATTTACATTTTAATTTATAAATAAGAAATATTTGTAGTTACCTGGGAGGAGATGTAATTTAATTAAGTAGTTAGTTTTTTGGAGTGTAGCAGGCATGTAGGAGGTGAAAGGAAGGCAAGTTTATTATGCTTCAATATGACGCTAATATCTCTGCAGCTTATTTATCTATCACAATTCATTTAATATGACATAATAAACAATATTAATAACACAGAAACATGATAAATACTTTAGAATGAATAAAATTTGTCATAATGTATGTGAGGATAATTGATGGAAGTGTTGTTGGGTTTATAATGGCCACTGGTGGTGGAAGCTTCTGCCACCACCACTATCCACAAACAATATATGAACGTATGAACGAAAAAAAAAAAAATTTCTCAGGAAATGATAAGGAATCTTTTTTCGATCATAATGACACCAAAAGCATGAAATTTGTTGGAAAACCTATGGAATTATGCTCTTGCAAAGTTAGCAGTCTTGATGATTTTTATGCATCGGCGATTTTGCCCACTTTGAGCCCTATTTTTGGCCAATTCCAATGTACCAGTCGACAAAAATCATAACTATTTCGCTAGAACTCCATTTTTTTCTATCGAATGAGTACAAGAAACCACCCATTTACCGATTAAAACTTTCCAATAAAATGGTCAGAAATTGACAATTTTGCCAATTTCACACAAATTTCAGAAGATACCAATTTCCAAATTGGGTCCAGAATAAACAAGACAGACATCTCTGGCACTAAAATAACATTTTTTCTGTTAGTCATGTCCCCAGGCCTCAATAACATTTCTTTTTGCTTTCCACTTTGAATTTTTATTTTCACAAAAAAATAGAAGATTTACTGTTATGCAGACTACTGCATTAGTGTAGAAATGGTATAAATAATATCAGCGCACTTGTGAAAGAATGTTAGACTCAACCAGTTGACGTGTATTGGATGCGTAGCATGATTTGTTTACTTTTGAACTTTGGCAAAAATCGAACATTTCTGCTACTTTGAGCTCAATTTCAAGGTACTTTTCATTGTGAAACCAATCAGAATCATCTCAATTTCTGTAATATGTCTTCCATTCTATGAAATGAGACCAGGAAAACTAGAATACAACCATAAATTTTATACAAAAATACACTGCAAAGTTGCTGTTTTAAAGCAAAAACACGGCCAGTTTTTTTTTTCTCATTATGCACTGTGTGCTGCAGGATTTTTTTATAATGTGCACACTGACCACATAGACCCATTCTTTCATATGTAGGCCTACCAGCTTTCTCTCGCTAGATTTGAAGGCACTAGAATTTATGCGTACTAGTATGGCACCACCCCTGAAAGGGTTAAAGAAGCAGTTAGAGAGTACACCTAAGATAACTGCTAGACAATTGAAAGAAAAGAATCCACATCTTCTCTCGGAGGTGTATGTTAGAACTGTTAAAAGACGTACGTCAGAGCTGGGCTACACTAGTCACCACCAGGTTAAGAAACCGATCCTCTCCAAGCCACAGATGAAATGTAGGCTGGATTATGCAAAGAAATATATTCACTGGAATCCTCAACAGTGGTCTGAAGTACTTTGGAGTGATGAAGCAACCTTCACCATCACCTGTAACCATGGGGGACATGTGTACTGGCCCAGAGGTAGTGACCTGCTAGACCCACGCTACACCTGTGGGACCACCAAACATCCAGACTCGCTCATGGTTTGGAGGCGTTTCAGTGCTCAGAGTCTTGGTGAACTCATTGCACTTCCCAGTATAATTACCTGGAGTTATTGTGTGACATTTTACCTGAGGCATTTGACAAGTGTGGGGCTTAGATTTTAATGCAGGATGGTGCACCATGTCACACCACCAAATCTGTAGTTCAGTGGCTTAACCCTTTCAGGGTCGACAGGCCCTCTCAGAGATTTCTCAGGGTCGGCCAAATTTCAAAACAAAAACAAAACAAAAATTTTCTTGTGGAAAGATAGAGAATCTTTTCCCGATCATAATGACACCAAAAGTATGAATTTTGATGGAAAACTTACAGAATTATGCTCTCGCGAAGTTAGCGGTCTCGACGATGTTTACGCATCGGCAATTTTGCTCACTTTGAGCCCTATTTTCGGCCAATTCAGTGTACTTGTTGACAAAAATCATAACTATTTTGCTAGAACTCCATTTTTTCTATCGAATGAGTACAAGAAACCACCCATTTACCGATTTCAACTATCCAATACGTATAGTGGTCAGAATTTAGCAATTTTGCTAATTTCACACATTTCAAAAGATGCCAATTTCCAAATAGGGTCCAGAATAAACAAAGACATTCCTGGCACTAAAATAACATTTCCTCTGTTCATTAGTCACGTTCCCATTCCTCTCTTACATTCTTTTGCTTTCCACTTTGAATTTTTATTCTCTCAAAAAAAATAGAAGATTTACTGTTATGCAGACTACTGCATTGGTGTAGAAATGGTATAAATAATATCAGCGCACTTGTGAAAGAATATTAGACTCAACAGTTGATGTGTATTGGACGCATAGCATGATTTGTTTACTTTTGAACTTTGGTAAAAATCGAACATTTCTGCAAATCTGAGCTCAATTTCAAGGTACTTTTCTTTGTAAAACCAGTCAAAATCACCTCAATTTCTGTAATATGTCTTCCATTCTATAAAATGAGACCAGGAAAACTAGAATACAACACTAAACACCATACGAAAATGCAGTGCAAAGTCGCTGTTTTAATCCAAAAACACGGTCATTTTTTTTTTTTTTTCTCATTATGCACTGTGTGCTGCAGGATTTTTTTTATACTGCACACACTGACCACATAGACCCATTCTTTCATATGTAGGCCTACCAGCTTTCTTTCACTAGATTTGAGGGCGCTGAATTTAGGCGTACTAGTACGTCAAAAACCCTGGCTCGCAAGCCGTACTAGTCTGGCCGAAACCCTGAAAGGGTTAAGGACTGTGAAGTTAGGTTCTTTAATGACTGGCCAGGCAATTCCCCAGACTTAAACCCTATTGAGAACCTCTGGTCAATAGTGAAATGAAGTTTACTGGGCAAGGATATCGGTTCCATCCCGCAGCTGGAGGCTGCTCTACATGAGGCATGGAATGGTATACCTTCCCAGACCCTCCAGAATTTGTGTGAGAGTCTTCCTACACAGCTGAGGGATGTGATTAAGTGTAGAGGATACAGCACTATATATTAAAAACCTCAGTAAGTGTGCAAATATTTATACAGTGGAACCTTGACTTGCGAGTGTCCCAATGTATGAGTTTTTTTGAAATATGAGCCATCGATCGGTCAGTTTTTTGCTCTGAGTTATGAGCCAACATTTGAATTATGAGCCAGCTCCCCCCCACTTCCCCCTCAACCCAAAACCTGGACACCTCTCTTGTTTATCTATGATTCCAAGGAATTCATATATAATTCCAAGGAATCATCATCTTTTTCTTATCAGCACTGTCCTTCACACTTAATTTCTTAGGACCCTTGGTTAGAAAAGTGAAATTTGGCCAAATGACTGTCAAAAATGAAAGCAAAGCAGGAGAGAGCGGCTCCCACAGCTAGGTAAACAGTGCACTGAGTTGACTTCGTTCTGAAGCTCTCATTGTTATAATAATGTATTATTATTATTAATTTAGGGAACTGAAGCTCAATCGTTATTGTAATAATAATAATTATTATAACTATTATTATTGAAAATAATATAGGAAACTGAAGCCCCTCACCAGTGTCAAGGTTCCTTGATGCTAGTGAGGGGCTCTTGATCTAGGGAATTGAATATGCGCTTTAGTTCCCTAAATTAATAATAATAATAATAATAATACAAATAATTATTATAATAATAGAGCTTCAGCTCCCTAAATTATTTATCAATAATTATAATTATAATACATGTAATAATAATCACAATTACATACATATGTAATATGTATGTAATAATACGTAATTAAAAATTCTGCCGCTAGTTGGCGCACCTGATTACAAAACATCTGGTAAGCAGTACACGTGTTTACATCGCTGTGGGAGCAGTTCTCTCCTGCTTTGCTTACATTTTTGACAGTCATTTGGTGAAATTTTGCTTTTCTAACCATGGGTCTTAAGAAAATAAGTGCGAAGGACAGTGCTGAGAAGAAAAAGATAATTTCCATGAAATTAAAGCATGAAATCATAGATGAACATAAACAAGGTGCACGAGTTGTGGATTTAGCCAGACAATACCAGCGAGGTACATCTACTATTTGTATGATACTAAAGCAACAGGAGTTGATAAAGGCTATAGCGCCAGTCAAGGGCGTTACAATAATGTCTAAGCTGCGGACCTTTGTCCATAAAAAGATGGATAAGCTGCTGTTGATGTGGTTGAGAGAGAAGCAGCTTGCAAGAGATACCGTGACTGAGGGAATCATCTGAGAGAAGGCACGAGGCATTTACACTGATTTCCTGCAGCAGACCCCAGGCTCCTCAACGGACAAGGCATTGGAAAAGTCGTTTAAATCCAGCCGGGGCTGGTTCGACAGTTTTAAAAGGAGGGCCAACATTCAGTCTGTCATCAGGCATGATGAGGGAGCAAGGTCTGATGTGAAGGCAGCTGAGGATTTCCTCAAAACTTTTGCTGAAGTAATAGCAGCTGAAGAAGACAGGGCTCTTCTGGAAGAAGATGCCAAGAAGGACTTGCATAACTGCAGAGGAGATGATGCCAGGCCACAAACCCACGAAGGATGGGTTAACCCTCGCATTGTGTGCTAATGCAAGTGGCAACTGCAAGATGAAGTCACTGCTCGTATATCATTCGGAAAACCCCAGAGCCTTTAAGTCACACAAGATTCTAAAAGAAAAACTGCAGGTTATGTGGAGGGCAAACCCGAAAGTATGGGTCACCAGACAGCTCTTTGTGGAGTGGGTAAACCTGGTCTTTGGTCCTGCTGTTAAAAACCATCTCCAGAAAAATAACCTACCCCTGCAAGCCCTTCTCGTCGTGGACAGTGCACCTGCTCATCCACCAAACCTCAGAGATGACATCCTCAAAGAGATCAAGTTCATAAATGTTCTCTTCCTTCCACCCAACACCACCCTGATCCTGCAGCCCATAGACCAAGAGTTGATTTCTAATTTCAAGCTCTACACCAAGCACCTGTTCCACTGCTGCTTTGATGTGATGGAAAGCACAAAATTGACCCTTCAAGAGTTCTGGAGGGACCACTATAACATCGTGATATACCTCAGAATTATAAATATGGCCTAGCAGGGTGTTACATGGAGGACCTTGAACTCTGCGTGGAAGGAGCTGTGGCCTCAGGTTGTCTGAAAGGGACTTTGAAGGATTCAAACCCGAAGCGGCAATGGTGGACGAGATTGTGTCCCTCGGAAAGTCCATGGGCATGGAAGTGGATGAAGATGATGTGAATGTGCTCATCAAAGAGCACTCCGAGGAGCTGACGACGGAGAAGTTAGATGAACTACATATGCAACAGCATCATGAAGTTTTGAAGGACATTCGTACTGTGGAGGAACCAGATGTGGAGGGGGTTATCTCTACAAGTGAGATAAAGGAAATGTTGCGAATCTGGGAGAGACTGAGTTTATTGCAACGAAACACCCAAAGAAAGTTGCAACTGGTCATGCATTGGAGCTATTTAATGACGCTTGCCTAACTCATTTCTGAAACATTCTGAAAGGGAAGCTGAAACTAACCTCCTTGGACAGGTTTTTTATTGAAATGCCCTGCAGAGGAAAGTGAGGAAAGAGTGAAGAGAAAGCCAAAAATCAGTGAAAAGTAAGAACAAGTGAAAGTGAAAAGTTAAACAAAACAAATTGTATCTGTCAAGTGATAAAACAAATTGTATGAATCTAGTTCAGCAATGAAACAAAGCAATGTTGTTGTTGGAGGTTTACAGGGCCACTAACATTATACACTGCACTGTGAATCTCCCACCCTCAACCTCCCCTACACTCAGCCTCCTCCACACTCAACCTCTGCCACCATCTCTGCTCCAAGTGTGTAAGTACATATACACTTTATATAAACAGTTTATTTCTTTACGTTCTGTAGTGTATTATGATTTATTATGTGCTATATATGATGTTTTCAATTTTTCCTTAGAAAACTAGTGATCTACTGCAGTTTAGCTTCAAAAATACTCCATTTTCTCTTACAATAAGAGCATAGGAAGATACTCTCAGTATATACACGCAGGAAATGGCGGACACTTCCGCCGCTGCCTCTGCCACCATATTATGGCCTATTTTATTCATTCTAGAGTATATATCATGTTTGTGTTAATTATATTGTTTATTATGTCATTAGATGAATTGCAATAGGTGAAAAAGCCATACAATTGATAATAGCTTCATATTCAAGTACAGTGGTCCCTCAATAATCGTCCGGCCTGAAAGTCGTCTATTTCGGAAATAGTTGCGTTATTTCGTCTAAGCATTGGCTCACAAATGGTCCGTTAACTCGCTAATCGTCCTTCGTCCTGGATGCGTACTCACGGCTCTGAGCCACATCGTCCTCCCTTCCCAGCCAGTGTGCCATTGTTTACCAGTGAGCGATGGTCCCCTCATGTGTTCATATGAAATACAGTGGACCCTCAACCAGCGATATTAATCCGTTCCTGAGAGCTCATCGTTAGTCAGAATTATCATTAGTCAAGTTAATTTTCCCCATAAGAAATAATGGAAATCAAATTAATCCGTGCAAGACACCCAAAAGTATTGAAAAAAAAAATTTTACCATATGAAATATTAATCTTAATACACACAAACTGAAGATTACATGCACAGTTACATGACACTTACCTTTATTGAAGATCTGGTGATGATTGATGGGATGGGAAGAGGGGAGAGGTGTTAGTGTTTAGAAGGGGAATCCCCTTCCATTAGCACTTGAGGCAGCAAGTCTTTTTCTGGGGTTACTTCCCTTCTTCTTTTAATGCCACTAGAACCAGCTTCAGAGTCACTGGACTTCTGTCGCACAACATATCTGTCCATAGAGGCCTGTACCTCTCGTTCCTTTATAACTTTCCTGAAGTGGTTCACAACAGTGTCAGTGTAATAGTCACCAGCACTGCTTGCAGTAGCTGTGTCAGGGTGATTTTCATCAAAATAGGTTTGCACTTAAAGCCACTTTGCACACATTTCCTTTATCCTAGAAGTAGGCAACTTCTTCAATTTCCCTCTCCCCTCCTCCGAAGCAGTTTCCTCAGGTGTGCCCTCTTGCTGTTCAAGATGATCTAGCAGCTCATCAGTGGTTAGTTCTTCACTGTCCTCCACCACCAACTCTTCCACATCCTCCCCATTAACCTCCAACCCCAAGGACTTCCCCAATGCCACAATGGATACCTCAACTGGCATAGGATTCTCAGGGTTAGCCTCAAACCCTTCAAAATCCCTTTTGTCTACACATTCTGGCCACAGTTTTTTCCAAGCAGAGTTCAATGTCCTCTTAGTCACTTCCTCCCAAGCCTTACCTATAATGTTTACACAATTGAGGATGGTAAAATGATCTTTCCAAAACTCTCTTAGAGTCAGTTGAGTTTATGAGGTCACTACAAAGCACCTTTCAAACAGAGCTTTTGTGTACAGTTTTTTGAAGTTTGCAATAACCTGCTGGTCCATGGGCTGCAGGAAAGGAGTGGTATTAGGAGGCAAAAACTTCACCTTAATGAACCTCATGTCCCCATAAAGTCGCTCTGCCACGTCTGTAGGATGACCAGGGGCATTGTCTAACACCAGGAGGCACTTAAGGTCTAATTTCTTTTCAGTTAGGTAATCTTTCACATTGGGGGCAAATGCATGGTGTAACCAGTCATAGAAAAAGTCCCTAGTGACCCATGCCTTACTGTTTGCCCTCCACAGCACACACAAATTAGCCTTGAGGACATTGTTTTTCCTGAACACTCTGGGAGTTTGAGTGATACACCAATAAAGGCTTCACTTTGCAAACACCACTAGCATGGGCACACATCAACAGAGTAAGCCTGTCATTCATAGGCTTATGTCCTGGGAGTGCCTTTTCCTCCTGAGTAATGTACGTCCTGCTTGGCATTTTCTTCCAAAACTGGCCTGTTTTGTCACAATTAAACACTTGTTCAGGTTTCAGTCCTTCACTGTCTATGTATTCCTTGAAGTCCTGCACATATTTTTCAGCAGATTTGTGGTCCGAACTGGCAGCCTCACCATGCCTTATCACACTATGAATGCCACTACGCTTCTTAAATCTCTCAAACCAAGCTTTGCTGGCCTTAAATTCACTCGCATCACTAGTTGCAGGCATTTTTCTAATTAAATCGTCATGCAACTTCCTAGCCTTTTCACATATAATCGCTTGAGAGATGCTGTCTCCTGCTGTTTCTCATTTATCCACACCAATAAAATCTCTCAACATCTTCTATCACTTGCGATCTCAGTTTCGAAAACATAGTTGCACCTTTGGCAAGAACAGCTTCCTTGATTACCGTTTTCTTGCCCACAATAGTAGCGATGGTTGATTGGGGTTTATTATACAACCTGACCAGCTCAGAGATACGCACTCCACTTTCATATTTATCAATGATCTCTTTCTTCATCTCCATAGTAATTCTCACCCTTTTTGCTGTAGGGTTGGCACTAGAAGCTTTTTTGGGGCCCATGGTGACTTATCTTGCAGGTGCAATCACTAAAAAGGCTGTGATAATATGAAATGTTCCAGTTGTATGTTTGGAAGCGACCGCGGTGGCTGGCTGGCTTGCAAACACTGGCATCAAAGGGACAAGTGAGGCGCGCTCAGGCCAAAGTGGACGTGTATGGTACGGAACGAATAGCGCTGGTCGGGTTTTTAAGCGCTAGTCGAGGCAAAATTTTTGCGTTAAAATGTATCGCTAGTCAGATTTATTGTTAATCGATGCCATCGTTGGTCAAGGGTCCACTGTATATCATAATAATCCATTCATTTTAGTGCTTAAAAGTGCTAAATGAGCTACCATGGCTCCAAAGAAAGCTAGTGCCAAGCCTTTGGTAAAGAAGGTGAGAAATACAATTGAATTTAAGAAAAACATCATTGAACAAAATGAAAGTGGCATGTGTGTGGGCGAACTGGCCAGGATGTATAACAAATCCCATACAACCATATCTTCCATTATAGCCAAGAAAAAGGAAATCAAGGAAGCTGTTGTTGCAAAGGGGGTAAATATGCTGACAAAAATGAGATCACCAGTACTCTAAGATGTTGAGAAGTTATTATTGGTGTGGATAAACGAGAAACAATTAGCAGGAGATAGTCTTATGACGTCGATTATTTGTGAAAAGGCTAGGCAGTTGCATGACGATTTGGTAAAGAAATTGCCTGCAACTAGTGGTGATGTGAGTGAATTTAAGGCAAGCAAAGGCTGGTTTGAGAGATTTAAGAAGCATACTGGCATACACAGTGTGATAAGGCATGGTGAGGCTGCCAGTTCGAACCAAAAATTGGCTGAAAAATATGTGCAGGAATTCAAGGAGTACATAGAGGCTGAAGGACTGAAACCTGAACAAGTGTTCAATTGTGAAGAAACAGGCCTCTTTTGGAAGAAAATGCCAAAGAGAACCTACATTACTCAGGAAGAAAAGGCACTGCCAGGACACAAGCCTTTGAAAGACAGGCTGACGCTCATGTTCTGTGCTAATGCTAGTGGGGATTTCCTCTTCCAGACTTCCATACACTAAGAAGAATTGCCAATAAAGGTAAGTGTTATGCTGTTAATGTTTCATTCATCATGTCCCATTGTATTGTTTATGTACTACATCTATATTTCATGTAAAAAATTTTTTTGTTTTAATACTTCTGGGTGTCAGGAATGGATTAATTGTACTTACATTATTTCTTATGGGGAAAATTGATTAAAAAATCGTCTATTTCGATAATAGTCCCACTT
The DNA here is from genome assembly GCF_038502225.1 of Cherax quadricarinatus. Classification (NCBI taxonomy): domain Eukaryota; kingdom Metazoa; phylum Arthropoda; class Malacostraca; order Decapoda; family Parastacidae; genus Cherax; species Cherax quadricarinatus. The sequence continues at coordinate 1,899,839 of NC_091336.1, forward strand.
CCTGGAACGGATTAAGGACGATAATTGAGGTACCACTGTATTTTTTCTCATCTTACCAGAGTTCAGGAGTGGATTAATGGCTTTTCAATTAATTTAAATGAGGAAAATTAATTTGATATATGAGTAAATTGAATTACAAGCTAGCTCCTGGACTGGATTAACCTCATAAGTAAGGTTCCACTGTATTATAATCTTTCATGGTATGCGTTTGTGTTTTGGTACGTGTTTAGGGGAGGGATGGCATAATGCCGTGACTAGCACTGTACGTATCTTTAATACGAAGGGAGGCACTGGTCAGAGAAATAGCAAACATCAAACTTAAGCTAAAGGAATCTTACAGGAGTCAAGAAATATGTACTAAGAGCCATAAATGAAATTGCAAGAAACAAAATATTTCTTTTCTTATGCCAAATCTAAGTTGAGAATGGCTTCCAGTATTGGGCCCCTACTTAGACGAGATGGATCTTACACAGATAACGGCAAGGAAATTAGTGAGCTACTCAAGTCCCAGTATGACTCGGCTTTTAGTGAGCCGCTAACCAGACCGAGAGTCAAAGACCTAAATGAATTTTTTATGAGCGAGACACAGAATTTGGCAGACTGAAAGCTATCTGATATTATCCTGATGCTAAATGACTTCGAAAAGATGATAAATGACATGCCCATACAATCTGCCCTGGCCCAGACTTATGGAACTCCGTGTTCATCGAGAACTGCAAGAAACCCTTATCACGTGCTTTTAATATCCTATGGAGAGGGAACACTGACACAGGGGTCATCCCACAGCTGTTAAAAGCAACAGACATAATATCCCGTATCATAAAAATCTTTGAAAGGATTCTAAGAAGAAAGACTGCAACTCATCTAGCCCTTTGACTGTCGCAACCCCAAATCCTGAAGTCTCTCCTGATGTCAAAGAATTTTCAGAAAAAAAAATCTTATGAAAATGTTAAGATTAACTTTTTGATTGTTTTAAGCCCAATAAAACTTTTTTGTCATCAGTACTTACCGAGATATAGAGGTGTAAAGTTGGCAGAAAATGAGCAGTGTATGGCAACAGCGGCAAATGCCGCTCACCCGGTAAACTTAGGTTTACTTGCATTCCAAGGTGTCTTGTTTCTTTCACTATTGTATTTTTTCAGGCAACTTATGTGGCCTGTGAGTCCAAAGTAAGGTGCAGTGTACATATATACACTCGATGTATACAACACAATAAGCCCACAAACATAATTATCAATACGTATATTGTTTACAAAACTTGTTCATACAAACAAACAATACAAAAAATTATTACTATTGTTTTATAATATTTATACAAATGTACAGTCACTGGACATGTTCCTAAAAGTTCTTCAGCTTGTGGAACTCTTTGAAACATGGTTTTTATACACAACGGTGTTTTACACTCTGCACACATAAAGCGAGTGTGTGTGCATTTTCTTTTTTTTGTTTTTTATGTGCAAAGACAAAACACCTCGTCTGAGTTTTCTTCAAAGTATTAGCAGGCAGTTGTGTTGGGTAGTTATCCTAGGTAAATGGTCGTGTGTCATCATTCCTTCCTTCCTACCTTCATGCATTCCTTTCCTATATTCCTTCTTTCCTTCTTCTTTCCTTCCTTCCTTACTTTTTTCCTTCCTTCCTTTCTTGTCCTTCCTGCATTCTGGTTTCTATAATTATATATATATTATATACAGGAAGGCCCCGCTTTACGGCGTTTCACTTTACGGCGTTCCGCTAATACGGACATTTCAAATTATGACCAAAACTCACTATACGGCTCCCCCCACCTGACTTTCTAATACGGTCACCGTGCCCCACCCTGTTTGTTTACATTCTCCATGAGCTCAGTAAGCACTAAGTCTCTCCATTTTGTCTGGAAACTCCAAAATTTCAAATGTTTTTAAAAGTTATTTCATATTTTATATATACTCTGATAATTATACTTATGTATACCTGTACCTAAATAAACTTACATACATCGAGTCATTTAAATGTCGTATATTACGTTAATATACACATTTTCATTAATCCATCCATGATATTTTTTTCAAAATTATATAATAAACACGATGCATAACATATAAATAAGATAAATACACCCCACAGTAGAATAAATAAACAAATGTGAGATGTCGTAGCAGACGACTTGCACAAGTGGTGATAATAACAATACTGAGTCTCATTAAATGTCGTATATTACGGTAATATACACATTTTCATTAATCCATCCATGATATTTTTTTCAAAATCATATAATAAACACGATGCATAACATATAAATAAGATAAATACACCCCACAGTAGAATAAATAAACAAATGTGAGATGTCGTAGCAGACGACTTGCACAAGTGGTGATAATAACAATACCGAGTCTCATTAAATGTCGTATATTACGGTAATATACACATTTTCATTAATCCATCCATGATATTTTTTTCAAAATTATATAATAAACACGATACATAACATAAAAAGATGATAAATACACCCCACAATAGAATAAATAAACATAAATATAAGATGTGGGAGCCACATAACTTGTACAAGTGACGCCAAGAATAACATTTTCTCTAATCTAACATAAGAGTAAATGTGTTACTGGGGGTAACTGTAGAAAATTATTCCTTTCGTATGTATGTAAGTAAGTTTATTCAGGTATACACAAATACAGTTACATAGATTATCATACATAACAACATACGTGTAGAGAACCTAGGATAACCCAAAAAAGTCAGTGTGACTTATTTCCATTGCCTTCACTCAGAGCTTCATTTCTTCTCAAAATGATGTTACATGAGAATGGGAGTGTTCTTCTTTATTAATTCTACCGTATCAATGTAGAGACAACCTGTACACAATGTAACTTGTACACAAACCAGACGTGTACACTTCGTTTGTTTACAAAACTTACCTTCGCCTGGTTTGTTTACATAACTGCGCCTGCCCCCTCTCATGTATTCATTCTTTCTCTCTCTCATTTATTCGTTTTATCTCATTTACTTACTCCTGACCCTACATTAAGACTACAAATATTTTAAGGTAAGTAATGAGTGAACTGTATATACATTTTATCGCTCTGGGATGCTTAAATATCATAGAATAGTATGTGTGGGTGGGGTGGGTTGGTGAGGCTATTACAATACATACCACACTTGATTTCTTACAATAAATACTACTTGTCTCACCCTAGATTAAGACTATAAATATTTTAAGGTAAGTAATGAGTGCACTATGTGTGTATTGTACCTTTTTATTGTTTTTTGATGCCTGGTTCTATTGCTAACTTAATATATGTTAGTGTAAACTTGTTATCTAGTGTTTGTATGCATTTATAAGTGGAAAAAAAGGGTGTTCCACTTTACGGCGATTTCCGCTTTACGGCGGTAGCCTGGAACCTAACCCGCCGTATAAGTGGGGCCTTCCTGTATATATATATATATATATATATATATATATATATATATATATATATATATATATATATATATATATAATGTCACTAGATACTTTCATATAACTGCTATTATCTTCATTCAGCAAGCTTGTGTTGTGTGTGAGTATATGGACTTCTCATTGTTCTGAGTCTCGGTCAGCAGCTGTCAAAATAACATATTGTCTTATTACTCACTCCCCCTACTGCCTGTCAAAACAATGCAGTCGGATGCTCACTTCCCCTCCATCGTACTATCTAATTATATTTCTCCCTCGTTCTCTCATTCTCTCCCTTATTCTCTCTCTCATTCTCTTTCTCCTTCATTCTTCATTCTCCTTCATTCTTCTGGTATCCTGGGCATTGCTTTTTGGTCACAAACTCCTCAAAATCATGAAATTGATCTTCACTGACACTTCCATATGTGTTAGAGCATCACTTGGGAAGAGTAGAGGCCGAGATTTGCCTTGTTCAGCATGCTAGGCATGCTGAACAAGGACTACTGATACGGCATTCCCACAATGCACCACTGGCTCTCCGATTCTTTTTACATGGTGCACACTGACCATGGAGAGCCATTCTCTCACATGTGGACCTACCAACTTTCTCCTGCATCCTCAAATCCATTATCACAAAGCACAAATATGAAAAACAGTATAGAATGGGTCAAATAACTAGAGAACAGTCGAAAAGTTACTCATCTGCACTTACCAGCCTGATAAGAAAGTCAAAAAAATTGTATTATGAATATAGATTACATAACATCAAAGGTGATATGAAAAAAAAACTGGAAAAAACTGGTTAGCAAGCCGCTAACCAGACTGAGAGTCGAAGATCAAAATGAATTTTTTATGAGAGAGCCACAGAATTTGGTTAACACAAGCCTATCCGATGTTATCCTGATGCCAAATGACTTCGAACAGGCGATAAATGACATGCCCATGCACTCTGCCCCAGGGCCAGACTCGTGGAACTCCGTGTTCATCAAGAACTGCAAGAAGCCCCTATCACGAGCCCTTTCCATCCTATGGAGAGGGAGCATGGACATGGGGGTCGTCCCACAGTTACTAAAAACAACAGACATAGCCCCACTCCACAAAGGGGGGCAGTAAAGCAACAGCAAAGAACTACAGACCGATAGCACTAACATCCCATATCATAAAAATCTTTGAAAGGGTCCTAAGAAGCAAAATCACCACCCATCTAGAAACCCATCAGTTACACAACCCAGGGCAACATGTGTTTCAAACAGGTCACTCCTGTCTGTCTCAACTATTGGATCACTATGACAAGGTCCTAGATGCACTAGAAAATCAAAAAGAATGAAGATGTAATATATACAGACTTTGCAAAAGCCTTCAACAAGTGTGACCATGGCGTAATAGCGCACAAAATGCGTGCTAAAGGAATAACATGAAAAGTCGGTCGATGGATCTATAATTTCCTCGCTAACAGAACAGAGAGAGCAGTCGTCAACAGAGTAAAGTCCGAGGCAGCTACGGTGGAAAGCTCTGTTCCACAAGGCACAGTACTCACTCCCATCTTGTTCCTCATCCTCATATCCGACATAGACAAGGATGTCAGCCACAGCACCGTGTCTTCCTTTGCAGATGACACCCGAATCTGCATGACAGTGTCCTCCATTGCAGACACTTCAAGGCTCCAGGCGGACATCAACCAAATCTTTCAGTGGGCTGCAGAAAACAATATGAAGTTCAACGATGAGAAATTTCAATTACTCAGATATGGTAAACACGAGGAAATTAAATCTTCATCAGAGTACAAAACAAATTCTGGCCACAAAATAGAGCGAAACACCAACGTCAAAGACCTGGGAGTGATCATGTCGGAGGATCTCACCTTCAAGGACCATAACATTGTATCAATCGCATCTGCTAGAAAAATGACAGGATGGATAATAAGAACCTTCAAAACTAGGGAGGCCAAGCCCATGATGACACTCTTCAGGTCACTTGTTCTATCTAGGCTGGAATATTGCTGCACACTAACAGCACCTTTCAACGCAGGTGAAATTGCTGACCTAGAAAATGTACAGAGAACCTTCACGGTGAGCATAACTGAGATAAAACACCTCAATTACGGGGAGCGCTTGATGTTCCTAAACCTGTATTCGCTGGAATGCAGGCGGGAGAGATACATGATTATATACACCTGGAAAATCCTAGAGGGACTAGTACCAAACTTGGACATGAAAATCACTCGCTATGAAAGCAAAAGACTTGGCAGGCGATGCAACATCCCCCCAATGAAAAGCAGGGGTGTCACTAGCACGTTAAGAGACCATACAATAAGTGTCAGGGGCCCGAGACTGTTCAACTGCCTCCCAGCATACATAAGGGGGATTACCAACAGACCCCTGGCAGTCTTCAAGCTGGCACTGGACAAGCACCTAAAGTCGGTTCCTGACCAGCCGGGCTGTGGCTCGTACATTGGTTTGTGTGCATCCAGCAGTAACAGCCTGGTTGATCAGGCTCTGATCCACCAGGAGGCCTGGTCACAGACCGGGCCGCGGGGGCGTTGACCCCCGGAACTCTCTCCAGGCAAACTCCAGGTAAAAAAGTTATCCAAAAACAAAACAATCAAGCTAACAAAATCAGATGAACCCCTACTCGCTTCAACCGAAACAGCAAACAGACTTAATGTTTTCTTTTCCACCATAGGAAAAAATCTAGCAAACAAAATACCAAGCACAAACGCCCATCCATCAGACTACCTCATAGGTACCTACCCAAATACGCTATTCCTAGCTCCAACCAACCCCATTGAAGTTATGCTCATCATAAACACCCTTAAAAACAACGCAGGAGACATAAACAACTTGCCTGCTTTTATGTACTAAAAAGCTTCTCAAGTATTGTCACCAATTATTGCAACACACTTTAACAAATCCATTGAATCATCTACCTTCCTAACAATCCTAAAAATAGTGAGGGTCACTCTGATCCATAAAGGAGGTGACCAAGCTGACTTGAATAACTATAGACCAATATCTAACTTACCACTGCTCTCTAAAATCTTTGAAAAAATTAATTCATAGACGGATCTATTCCTACCTCGTTTCACACAACATATTAAACCCTTGTCAGTTTGGATTCAGGAATAATGAAAGCACAAATGATGCTATCAGACACATGCTAGAACTAATATATACCACACTTGAAAAGAAAGAAGTCCCGCTGGGCATTTTCATTGATTTACGTAAAGCTTTCGATACAATCGACCATGAACTGCTGTACTCCAAATTAATGCACTATGGTATCAGAGGCCACTCCCTCAACTACCTAAAATCATACCTTAGTAACAGAACTCAATATGTGTATGCAAATGATGCAAACTCTTCCTCCCAACCAATCACAGTAGGAGTCCCACAAGGAAGTGTCCTTGGACCACTCCTCTTTCTCATCTACATCAATGATCTACCGAATGCATCACAGCTACTCAAACCCATATTATTTGCAGATGACACTACATATGTCTTTTCCCACCCAAACACGGTCGTACTAGCAAACACGGTCGTACTAGCAAACACAGTCAATGCTGAATTACAGAAAATATCTGCCTGGATGATGACTAACAAACTTACCCTGAACAATGATAAAACCTATTTCATTCAGTTTGGAAACAAAGCTGCAAATGATCCAATTAGCATAACGCTAAATGGATCATCAGTCACAAGACTAACAGAGGGAAAATTCCTAGGTATCCACCTTGACAGTAGCCTTAAGTTCTGGACACACATACAGCAAATCACCAAGAAAATCTCCAAGAATGTAGGCATATTACCAAAGATAAGGTACTACGTTCCACAATCAGCTCTCCTGGCACTGTACCATTCACTCATATACCCTTATCTTACATATGGAATTTGTGCATGGGGATCAACAACATCCAATCACCTAAAACCCCTAATAACCCAGCAAAAGGCAGCAGTAAGAATGATGATAAATTCCCACTCCCGCCAGCATACTCCACAAATTTTCAAAAGTCTGAATCTGGTCACCATTAAGAACATCCATACTTATTCATGTGCCTACTACATACACAGAACAATACACGCAAATATAAACCCTCTACTCAAACTTCTCACCAACCTAAACAGGACACATGACCACAACACAAGGCACATCTCTTTTTGATATACCTCAATTCAAAGTTTATTCTCTATTAGGATTACAATGCTGAGTTTACAGAATTTAGTTATTGTGTGGTTTCCATATCACACTGTGTAAAAACTCTATGCACATAAAGGGCCCCAAAATATGGAATTCATTACCAGAGGATATTAAAGTAACCCAGTTTGAAAATCAATTTAAGACTTCTCAAAAGCCACTTAATCACCCTAGACTAAACGCTAAATACTCAGTACACACTTAATCACCTATGTACTCCCACATCAAAACTGAAACAATCACTTTGAACCTTTTATCCATTGATGACATGAATGTAATTGAACCATTGTTTTCACAAAAAGCATTTTCAAATATAAATATATCTTTGTATTATACAAATAATGATTAATTTATAATTAATATTCTACTGTACAATTATGAAATAACTACTATCCTACTGTACAACTATGATATACTCCTTAGTTTAAGTAGACTGTAAGCCAATAATGTTAAGTTGGCTCAAAATGCATAGGCATAGTAGAGGCTCTATTTGCATTGCAACCCACTATTGTAAATACAAAATCTCAGTGTACTGTTTGCAAAGACATTAAATAAATAAATTTGAAGCCACTAGAATTTATGCATATTAATATGTAAAACACAGTGGCTTGTAAGACATATATATACGACCGAAACAGTCAAAGGGCTAGGTACCCATCAGTTACACAAACCAGGGCAACATGGGTTTAGAGCAGGTCGCTCCTGCCTGTCCCAACTACAGGACTACTATGAAAAGGTCCAGGATGCTCTAGAAAAAAAAAATAAAATAAAATAAAAATGCAGATGTATTATACACAGAATTTGCAAAAGCCTTTGACAAGTGTGACCATGGTATCATAGCATACAAAATGTGTGATAAAAAAATAACAGAAAAAGTTGGTAGATAAATCTACAGTTTCCTAACAAACAGAACACAGAGTAGTAGTAAACAGTGTAAATTCTGAGGCTGCTGCTGTGAAAAGCTCTGTTCCACAAGGCACAGTACTCGCTTCCATACTGTTTCTCATCCTCATATCTGACATAGACAGGGATGTAAGACACAGCACCATGTCTTCCTTTGCAGATGACACCCGAATTTGCATGACAGTGTCCTCCATTGAAAACACTGCAAGACTCCAGGCAGACATCAACCAAATCTTTAAATGGGCCACAGAAAACAATATGAAGTTCAGTGATGAGACATTTCAATTACTCCGACATGGAAAATGTGAGGATATTGAAACTATCCGAGTATAAAACAAATACCAACCACACAGAGTGCAAAACTAATGTAAAAGACCTGGGAATGTAAATATCAGAGGATCTCACTTTCAAAGGCCACAACATTTTACGAATCATGTCTGCTAGAAAAATATCAGGATGGAAAATGAAAACCTCCAAAACTAGGGATGCCAACCCCATGATGACACTTTTCAGGTCACTTGTTCTATCTAGGCTGGAATATTGCTGCACACTAACAGCACCTTTCAAGGCAGGTGAAATTGCTGACCTAGAAAATGTACATAGAACCTTCATGGCACATATAACTGCGATAAAACACCTTGGTTACTGGGAACGCTTGAAGTTTCTAAACTTGTACTCCCAATAATGCAGGTGGGAGAGATACGTGACTATATACACTTGGAAAATCCTAGAGGGATTAGTTCCAAACTTGCACATGAAAATCACTCCCAGCGAGAGCAAAAGACGATGTAACTTCCCACCCAATTAAAAGCAACACAGTAAGTGTCAGGGCCCCAAGAGTGTTCAGCTCCCTCCCAGCATACATAAGTGGGATTATCAATAGACCCTTGGCTATATTCAAGAAGGCACTGGACAGGCACCTGAAGTCAGTACCTGACCAGCCTGGCTGTGATTCATATGTTGGGTTGCATGTGGCCAACAGTTATCATGTGGGAGTTCGACACGTGGATTAGGTAAGAAATACTCACGTAGGCTGGTATTACGTATAATTACAGATAAGGTGGATAACGCCCTTACAGCCGTGACCTGCCTCCTTGCTCACTCTCGTATAACTGACTGACTGCCTGGCCGCCCAGTACCCATATGTGAGAGGGTCTTATGCCAGGTCAGCACAATATGAATATATGAATAGACAGTGACTCAGGCAGAGACGGTTGGTCGTGAGTCAACTGGCACAGTGGTTACTGGTAACTGGTTACTACTACTGAGACAGTAACAGCCTGGTTGATCAGGCCCTGATCCACCATGAGGCCTGGTCACAGACTGAGCCGCGGGGGCATTAGGCCCTGAAACCTTCTCCAGGATATGACTCTCGAAGACCACAATAATGTATCTATCACATTGTTAGAAAAATGATAGGATGGGTAATGAGAATGTTCAAAACTAGGGTAGCCAAGCCCCATGATGATTCTGTTGAAATCCCTTTTTATCTCTAGGTGGGAATATTGCTGTACACTAACAGTGCCTTTCAAGGCAGGTGAAATTTCTGATCTGGAGAATGTACAGGAAACCTTCATGGCATATATCAGTATGATAAAACTCCTAAATTACTGGGAATGATTGAAGTTCCTTGACTTTTATTCCTAGGAATGCAAGCAAGAAAGGTACATGATAATATACACACAGAAAATCCTAGAGGGATTAGTACCAAATTTGCACATGAGTCACTTACGAAAGTAAAAGACTTGGCAGGTGGTGCAGCATCCCTCTCCTCCTCCCCCAAGAGACAACACATTAAGTGTCAGGGTCCCAAGACTGTTCAACTGTCTCCCAGCATATGTAAAGGGGGATTACCAATAGACCCCTGGCTGTCTTCAAGAAGGCACTGGACAGGCACCTAAAGTCAGTACTGGACCAGCTGAGCTGTGTTCATGTGTCAGTTTACATTCAGCCAGCAGTAACAGCCCAGTTGATCAAGCTGTGATCCACCATAAGGCCTGGTCACAGACCAGGCCACAGGTGCGTTGACCCGAAAAAACTTACTCCAGGTATACTGCATGATCTGATAAAGGTATCCCTGTACGTATTCCATAACCCCCTAATCCCCAGTTCCTCAGTGTGCATGACTGGAGTTGTGCAGTGCAACACAACACAAGTTGATAAAGTATTTAATTTTTGCTTCCAAGATTTGAAGGGAATCAGAAGAGGCATTCACAATTCATCAATAAAAATGTTAAATTGAAATAATGCACAGCACAAATATAATTCAAACTTTTCAAAGAGACCGAAAAGACTAATGTATCCTGAAATGTACCAGCATATAAAGCCTGAAATGGCTCAGAATTTGTATTATTAAGTTATTAGCTCAGAAGTTGCATTGTTAAACTATTTATTTATTTATTTATTTATTTATTTATTTAATGTCTTTGCAAACAGAAGTTGTATTAAGTTATCGGCTCAGAAGGACTGAAACTGAGCAGATGAAATAATTAAAAATTATCGCATGAAAAGCATTATTTAAACTTTTCCAGCTTCCAAAAAAAAAAAAAAAAATTAGGATGTACACAGACCACAATCAATCCAAACTTTTCTCAAAGTAAGACTGGCCAGCTTTTAAGAAAATAGAGTAAATTTTATACAAATTTAGTGTATATAGCCCAAATTTTTAACAATGGTATTTAGAGCACTTGACTGTTAGGGGCACATCAGTGAACATTAAGTTTATGTATCCTAGCATAACCAAATAAGGTCAAATACTGTGACTTATTTCTGATTGGAAAAGACATTCTCCAGTTATTTCACAGAAATCAATTTGATCAATAAACTTACATACATGACTTTATTTTTACAAGTACAGACCTAGCTGGCATGACTCACGAAATCGTAATGACACGATTGCAAACAAACCATACCACGGGCGGGGATAGAACCCGCGATCAGACACTCTGATCGCGGGTTCTAATCCCCGCCCGTGGTATGGTTTTTTTCTAGCTAGCACCATTGGCATGCTATATAGAAAGCCCCTGGTTATGCAGAGCATTTCAGGCAGCCTAGGTTAACCCTTTCAGGGTCTGTCCTGTAGATTATGGCTTTACGTTCAGGGTCCAAACCGTAGATCTACGCCAAAATTCTAGCGGCGCCAAATTTAGCACAAGAAGGCTGGTAAGCCTACATCTGAGAGAATGGGTCTGGGTGGTCAGCGTGCACACCATAGAAAAAATCTGGAGGCCTGCATGGCATTGTGGGAATGCAGGCAAAGTAGCTTTGTTCATAGTGCCTGGCGGCAAGGAAGCTCTCACTCCCCACTCACTCTCGGGGCAAATTCTGACTCTCCTCTTCACAACTTACAGTTCTAAGACTGATGGAAGTGGAGCTGAAGATGAATTCTATGGTTTTGAACCATATGGTACCATTGTGCCATATGGTACCATATGGTACAATGGTGCCTTGTCATACAATGGTATATGGTACAATGGTAAATAACAAAAAGGCACAATACCGTGACTGGAACGATACACAAATAACCCGCACATAAAAGACAGAAGCTTACGACGACGTTTCGGTCCGACTTGGACCATTGACAAAGTCACACTAACAGAGGAGGAGCAGGACGGCTATATATAGGCAGGAAGAGGTGGAGGTAGTAGTAGTGGTAGTAGTAGTGGTGGTAGTAGTACAAGAATTGTATATAATACCGACAGGATGAAATGACACATGCACAACACCCGGGCATCCCCACCATAGACGTTTCGCCATCCAGCCGGCCACTGGATGGCGAAACGTCCACAACAAAGACAACCAGACGCCGCACATGTGTCTAATTTCATCAGTAGATGTAGTAGAAGAAGAAGAGGAAGTAGTACTGGTAGTGGTAGAAGTGGGAAAAAAAGGAAGACGAGCCAGTCAAATACAAATACCAGTACTACTTCCTCTTCTTCTTCTACTACATCTACTGATGAAATTAGACACATGTGCGGCGTCTGGTTGTCTTTGTTGTGGACGTTTCGCCATCCAGTGGCCGGCTGGATGGCGAAACGTCTACGGTGGGGATGCCCGGGTGTTGTGCATGTGTCATTTCATCCTGTCGGTATTATATACAATTCTTGTACTACTACCACCACTACTACTACCACTACTACTACCTCCACCTCTTCCTGCCTATATATAGCCGTCCTGCTCCTCCTCTGTTAGTGTGACTTTGTCAATGGTCCAAGTCGGACCGAAACGTCGTCGTAAGCTTTTGTCTTTTATGTGCGGGTTATTTGTGTATGGTACAATGGTATATGGTACAATGGTATATGGTACAATGGTACCATATGGTACAATGTACCATATAGTACATTGTACCATATGGCACATTATACCATATGGTACAGGGACCCTGGATTTGTCAGTTAAAAATAGGAGAGGAGAGTTATTAAATGGAGAGTTAGAGGTATTGGGAAGATGGAGGGAATATTTTGAGGAATTGTTAAATGTTGATGAAGATAGGGAAGCTGTGATTTCATGTATAGGGCAAGGAGGAATAACATCTTGTAGGAGTGAGGAAGAGCCAGTTGTGAGTGTGGGGGAAGTTCATGAGGCAGTAGGTAAAATGAAAGGGGGTAAGGCAGCCGGGATTGATGGGATAAAGATAGAAATGTTAAAAGCAGGTGGGGATATAGTTTTGGAGTGGTTGGTGCAATTATTTAATAAATGTATGGAAGAGGGTAAGGTACCTAGGGATTGGCAGAGAGCATGCATAGTTCCTTTGTATAAAGGCAAAGGGGATAAAAGAGAGTGCAAAAATTATAGGGGGATAAGTCTGTTGAGTATACCTGGTAAAGTGTATGGTAGAGTTATTATTGAAAGAATTAAGAGTAAGACGGAGAATAGGATAGCAGATGAACAAGGAGGCTTTAGGAAAGGTAGGGGGTGTGTGGACCAGGTGTTTACAGTGAAACATATAAGTGAACAGTATTTAGATAAGGCTAAAGAGGTCTTTGTGGCATTTATGGATTTGGAAAAGGCGTATGACAGGGTGGATAGGGGGGCAATGTGGCAGATGTTGCAGGTGTATGGTGTAGGAGGTAGGTTACTGAAAGCAGTGAAGAGTTTTTACAAGGATAGTGAGGCTCAAGTTAGAGTACATAGGAAAGAGGGAAATTATTTCCCAGTAAAAGTAGGCCTTAGACAAGGATGTGTGATGTCACCGTGGTTGTTTAATATATTTATAGATGGGATTGTAAGAGAAGTAAATGCGAGGGTCTTGGCAAGAGGCGTGGAGTTAAAAGATAAAGAATCACATAAAGTGGGAGTTGTCACAGTTGCTCTTTGCTGATGACACTGTGCTCTTGGGAGATTCTGAAGAGAAGTTGTAGAGATTGGTGGATGAATTTGGTAGGGTGTGCAAAAGAAGAAAATTGAAAGTGAATACAGGAAAGAGTAAGGTTATGAGGATAACAAAAAGATTAGGTGATGAAAGATTGGATATCAGATTGGAGGGAGAGAGTATGGAGGAGGTGAATGTATTCAGATATTTGGGAGTGGACGTGTCAGCGGATGGATCTATGAAAGATGAGGTGAATCATAGAATTGATGAGGGGAAAAGGGTGAGTGGTGCACTTAGGAGTCTGTGGAGACAAAGAACTTTGTCCTTGGAGGCAAAGAGGGGAATGTATGAGAGTATAGTTTTACCAACGCTCTTATATGGGTGTGAAGCATGGGTGATGAATGTTGCAGCGAGGAGAAGGCTGGAGGCAGTGGAGATGTCATGTCTGAGGGCAATGTGTGGTGTGAATATAATGCAGAGAATTCGTAGTTTGGAAGTTAGGAGGAGGTGCGGGATTACCAAAACTGTTGTCCAGAGGGCTGAGGAAGGGTTGTTGAGGTGGTTCGGACATGTAGAGAGAATGGAGCAAAACAGAATGACTTGAAGAGTGTATCAGTCTGTAGTGGAAGGAAGGTGGGGTAGGGGTCGGCCTAGGAAAGGTTGGAAGGAGGGGGTAAAGGATGTTTTGTGTGTGAGGGGCTTGGACTTCCAGCAGGCATGCGTGAGCGTGTTTGATAGGAGTGAATGGAGACAAATGGTTTTTAATACTTGACGTGTTGTTGGAGTGTGAGCAAAGTAACATGTATGAAGGGGTTCAGGGAAACCGGCAGGCCGGACTTGAGTCCTGGAGATGGGAAGTACAGTGCCTGCACTCTGAAGGAGGGGTGTTAATGTTGCAGTTTAAAAACTGTAGTGTAAAGCACCCTTCTGGCAAGACAGTGATGGAGTGAATGATGGTGAAAGTTTTTCTTTTTGGGGCCACCCTGCCTTGGTGGGAATCGGCCAGTGTGATAATAATAAAAAATAATACAGGGACCCTGTATGGTACCTGTACCCTATGGTACAGGTACCCTGTACCATATGGTACCCTGTACCATATGATAACCTGTGACATATGGTAACCCTGTACCATGTGGTACCCTGCACCATATGTTATCCTGTACTGCATGGTACCCTATACCATATAGTACAATATACCATATGGTACCCTGTAACATATGATACCCTGTAACATATGATACCATGTACCATATGGTCAATAGGTGTTGGTGGCATGAGACACCAGCCAAGACTTGAGTGAGTGGCGACGCAAGCTAGCTACTGACTCCGCAGTTTCCCAGACAAAGTGCTTTGTCATCCACCTCAAGGAACACTTCAAGTTCCTGTACACTTGTAAATATATAATAGAACATTACTAATATACAACATTTTTGCATATTTTTGTTGTAAACAACTACTGTAAACAAAATAATAATGAAAATATTAGTGTTTATTGTGTTGAATACAACAGTACCATATGGTACAATGAACGATATGGTATCATTGTACTGTATGGTACAATGTACCATATGGTACCATTGCATCATATAGTACCATATGGTACCTTTGCATCATATGGTACCATATGGTACCATTACACCATATGGTACCATAAGGTGCCATTGTATCATATGGTACCATTGTACCAAATGGTGCCATTGTATCATATGGTACCATTGTATCATATGGTACCATTGCATCATATGGTACCATTACACCATATGGTACCATAAGGTATCATTGCACCATATGGTGCTATTGTATCATATGGTACCATTACACCATATGGTACCATAAGGTACCATTGCACCATATGGTGCCATTGTATCATATGGTACCATTGTGCCAAATGGTGCCATTGTATCATGTTACCATTGTATCATATAGTACCATTGTATCATATGGTACCATTGTATCTTGTGCCATTGTGCCATATGGTACAATTGCACCCTATGGCACCATTGTACCATATGGTACTGTTGTATTCAACACAATAACCGCACTAATATTTTCATCATTTTGTTTCCAGTAAACTTGTAAACAAGTTTTGTAAGCAATATAATGATAAATTAGTGCAGTTATTGCGTGGAATACAATGAGTGTACACTAATACATTATACTGGTCTCAGGCCACAAATGTTATTAGAAAAAGAAAAAAATAGAAAAGAAAAGAAAGTATAAAAAACGCAAAATAAAAAAAAATGGGATTTTGTGGAAGTCACTGATGTTGCCGCCACCCGGTCATTTTGGGTCAACTTCCCGCCACTGTATCTCGGTAAGTACTGATCAGAAATTTTTGTTTTTTGTCTTATTACTTTCACAAAAATATACTCTTTAATTCTGTAAGAAAAACAATTTTTTTTTTTTTTTTTTCAAAATTTCTTGGACACTGGAGCACCACATCAGATTTTGGCCTTGGACCTTGAAGGGGTTAATATTGTTCCCCAGGAAGTGAACATTTGACTAACATCCAGCTACTTACTGCTAAGTGAATAGGGGCATCAGGTGTAAGGAAATACAAGTGCTCCTCACTTTATGATGGTTCAACTTATGATATTTTAAATTTTTGATAGTGTGATATCAGAGTATAAAACAAATTCCAGTCACACAGAGCAAGAAACTAATGTGAAGGAGCTTGGAGTGATAATGTCAGAGGATCTCACTTTCAAAGATCACAACAATGTATATATTACATCTGCTAGAAAAATGATGGGATGAATAATGAGAAACTTCAAAACTGGGAATGCCAAGCCCATGATGATTCTCTTCAAATTGCTTGTCCTCTCAAGGCTGGAATATTGCTGCACACTAATGGCCCCTTTCAAAGCAGGCGAAATTGCAGACCTGGAGAATGTACAGAGAACTTTCACAGTACATATAAGTACAATAAAGGACCTAAATTACTGGAAACAGTTGAAGTCCCTTGATTTGTACTCCCTGGAATGCAGGCAGGAAAGATACATGATAATTTACACTTGGAAAATCCTCGAGGGACTAGTCCCAAATTTGCACATGAAAATCACTCCCTACGAAAGCAAAAGACTGGGCAGGAGATGCAACATTTCCCCAGTGAAAAGCAGGGGTGCCACGAGTACACTAAGAGACAACACAGTAAGTGTCCAGGGACCAAGACTGTTTAACTGCCTCCCAGCATACATAAGGAGGATTACAAATAGACCTCTGGCTGTCTTCAAGAAGGCACTGGACAGGCATCTGAAGCCAGTACCTAACCAGCCGGACTGTGGTTCATACTTCAGTTTGTGTGCAGCCAGTAGTAACAGCTTGGTTGATCAGGCTCTAATCCACCATGAGGCCTGGTCATAGACTGGGCCATGGGGACATTGATCCCCGAAATTCTTTCCAGGTATACTCCAGGTATGTACATCCCTGGCAATGGCAAGCCATGCTCTGTCTCTTTACTTTTCATTACTGTTTAGTTAGAGGAACTGTTTATTTATTGTTCAGTTGATTAATGCTCAGATGTGAGTATGTTGGTGACAATGTTTATATAAAAATTAAGAGGCCAGTCATGAACTGCACCTGTTCAGGAGAGGCTCTCCCAGTGTTTATATACCCTCTGCTTATCTTCCTTTGCATAAAGGTTAAGAGGTGAAAGGAACCTACTGCATCTATATTTGTGTATCAGTTTAGTTGGTACACAAACATTTTGTAATACAGAAACTAGGATGTCTGTGTGAGAGAAACTTCTTGTTGGATTTATTTGGGCCACTGACCCTGAGGAAGGCCAGAATGCAATGGAGATAACTCAGATATTGAATCACTGACTACCGCTTGATATGACAGGCAAAAAAAGATAAAATTTCAGAAATAACAATGCAGTATTTCTAAGACTACAACCAAACATATCACTTACCAGTAATCCATAATCAGTGGTATCAAATGCAGTAGAGAGGTTCAACAAAATTAGCAAATGCATTTCCTGAACAAATGTTCAGTACCAAATCATTATAAACTTTACACCAAGCCTTACCAGTTCAATAAAATGGTTGATATATAGATAGAACACAAAATAAAATATTACTCCAATCCAGAAAGGTCAATGTATTTTTTATTAACACATTGGTCTTTTCTCACCTAGGCAGGGTGACCCAAAAATGAAGAAACACATTCATTCACATCATCATTGTCTTGCCAGAGGTGTGCCTACACTACAGTTAAAAAACTGCAACATATCTCCACCCCCTCCTTCAGAGTGCAGGCACTGTACTTCCCACCTCCAGAACTCGATTTCGGCTAACTGGTTTCCCTGAATTCCTTTATAAATGTTATCTTGCTCACACTCCAATAGAACACCCAATCAGTAAAACCATTTGTCTCCACTCTTTCCTATCTAACATGCTCACACACGCTTGCTGGAATTCCAAGCCCCTCACACACAAAACCTCTTTTACCCCTTCCCTCCATCCTTTGCTAGGATGACCCCTACCCTGCCTTCCTTCCACTACAGATTTATATGCTCTCCAAGTCATTCTGTTTTGTTCCATCCTCTCTAAATGTCCAAACCACTTCAGCAACCCTTCCTCTGCCCTCTGGATAGTACTTTTAGAATACCCACACCACCTCC
Source organism: Cherax quadricarinatus (assembly GCF_038502225.1). NCBI lineage: Eukaryota > Metazoa > Arthropoda > Malacostraca > Decapoda > Parastacidae > Cherax > Cherax quadricarinatus. Next base: position 1,918,298 of record NC_091336.1, read on the forward strand.
TGTTCTTCAAGTTACAGATTCTCTTCATCTCCACAGACTCCTCAGAGCTCCACTCAAAATAGGATATTTAGAGAGGAACATAAGATTGGAAATGGAATGATAGTTTGACATGTTTTCTGAATCAAGGGAAAACTTCTTGAGAACTGGGTGAAGCATAGCTCTCTTCATTGATGTTGGAAAACATCCGCTTCGAAAATCTTTGATGAACAGTTATTAAAGGTACAGCACTTTTATATGTGGGCAAGTTCTTTTGACACATTTATTGGATTAAATGTACATTATATCTTATCAGAATGCATGATATGCCCCAGAACTCTCTCTTCACCAACTGGAATAAATTGAAGGTAACCTGTGATACATTACAAGCTGAAGCAATGAGTGAGAACTCTGCTCGAGTTTAACCCTTTGACTGTTTCAGGCCCCTCTCTGAAACTGTCATTCTATGTCGCTCAATTTTTGAAAAAAAAAAAAATTATTTTTTCTTATGAAATGATAGAGAATCTTTTCCCGATGGTAATGACACCAAAAGTTCGAAATTTGGTCGAAAACTCGTGGAATTATGCTCCCGCGAAGTTAGCGGTCTCGGCAACATATGCGTATCGGCGATTTCGCCGACTTTGAGCCCAATTTTCAGCCAATTCCATTGTTCCAGTTGACCAAACTCATAGCTATTTCTTTAGAACTCCATTTTGTCTATCAGCTGAGTACAAGAAACCTCCCATTTACTAATTTGGACTACCCAATATGGTGGTCAGAAATTGGCAATTTGGCCAATTTCACGCAAAATAAAAAAGATGCCAATTTCAAAATAGGGTCCAGAATAAACAAGGTAGACATTCGTGGCACTAAAATAACATATGCTCTGTTCATTAGTCACATCTCTAGGCCCCTCTTATATTATTATTGCTTTCTATTTTGATTTTTTATTCATACAAAAAAATACAAAATTTACTGTTATGCAGACGACTGCATTATTGTAAAAATGGTATAAATAATATCAGTGCACTAGTGAAAGAATATTAGACTCCCCAGTTGACGTGTATTGGACGTGTGGTGTGATTTATGTACTCTTGAACATTGGTAAAAATCGAACATTTCCGCTACTTTGAGCTCAGTTTCAAGGTCGTTTTCATCGTCAAAGTAATGAAAATCATCTCTATTTCTGTAATATGTTTTCCATTTTATCACCTAAGACCATGAAAACGCGAATACAACGATAAATACTATACGAAAATACACCTCAAAGTCGGCGTTTTATTCCAAAAAAACGATCAGAGTTTTTTTTTTCTCATTACGCAATGTGTGCTGCAGGATTTTTTTTATGTGGTGCACACTGACCACACAGACCCATTCTCTCACATGTGGGCCTACCAGCTTTCTCCCACTTGATTTGAAGCCGCTAGAATTATTGAGTATATATACGTCAGAAACATTGGCTCGTAAGACGTATTTATACGTCGAAAACAGTCAAAGGGTTAATCCAAGTCCAAACAAATTGTCTTTATTGTCTCGCCAAAATAATCAGAGAAAGCCGAGGCCAGCTTAAAAGCAGACTCACAGGTAGGAAAAGCAGGTTCAGATGCGTGACCACACAAGTCATTCCATGACATGCCTGAAGTTTTTTCCTGTAATATTTCACCATATGAGCAGATAACCACCGATTGAAGACTATGTGCTTCTACACACTCGACCATGATTCAAGAGAACTTACTCAACACTTTTATCTCTCCACACTCCTAAGAGCTCTATGTAGCTGAACACCAGAGGAATCATACCAGGAACTAAGGTCATGAATTAAGATTCTTGTAGTGACCAAAGGACAGAACTTGCTAGTCACAGCCACAAACTCTTCATCATTAAACTTGGCCAACTGATCATCAGACAATGCAGATGTATCTACCTTGCCCTTGCCAAGGTGAATTATTTTTATTTTGTTTGGCTCTGGGGCTGATGGAATTTCTGGGGTTTCAACCTCCCTTGTCTCCCTCTTGGGCACTGCCCCTAGCAAGCACTGCTTCTGGCAAGCACTGCCCCTAGCAAGCACTGCCCCTAGCAAGCACTGTCCCTAGAAAGCACTGTCCCTTAGTGAGCATTGCCCCTAGCAAGCACTGCCTCTAGCAAGCATTGCCCCTGGCAAGCACTGCCCCTAGTAAGCACTGCCCCTAGTAAGCATTGCCCCTAGCAAACACTGCCCCTAGCAAGCACTGCCCTTAGTAAGCACTGCCCCTAGCAAGCACTGCCCTAGAAAGTACTGTCCCCTAGTGAGTATTGCCCCTAGCAAGCACTGCCTCTAGGAAGCATTGCCCCTGGCAAGCACTGCCCCTAGCAAGCACTGCCCCTAGTGAGCATTGCCTCTAGCAAGCACTGCCCCTAGCAAGCACTGCCTTTAGTAAGCACTGCCCCTAGCAAGCACTGCCCCAAACAACCACTGCCTCTAGAAAAAACTGCCCCAAGCAAGCACTACCCCTAGCAAGCATTGCCCCTAACAAGCACTGCAGAAATACTAAAGCCACTGGAGTGCTAGGCTACTATGTCTTAACAAAGACTACATCTGTGTGTGCGCCTCTTGATATACAATTGTAAGGTACAGTATATCACATAAGTGTCTTAACTTACCTTTGTGTCTCTGAGAAGCCTCACTACAGAATCTATAGGCTGGACCATCAACATCTGCATAGTCTCTCTTCTGTAGCTCTTCATACTGATCCTCAGAATACACTTCCACGTTATCCTGCACCACATAAATCTGTGAAGCATTTTAATATAGCTTTTGAATCCTTTAATATTTTATTATCTTGGCCATTTCCCATTATATTCACAAAATATCGAACATAATATTTATTGACAACATAATTAAAACACTATATGTACTGTATCTTTTCCACAGTGGCTTGCTGGTAATAGTGCTAGAATATCTGATGCAGTTATAATTAACAGCTCTCACTTCACAAGTGAAATAAACCAAACAAACTGTGAAGATACCGCTATTAAGATCATAAAAGACAAGCTTCAAGTTAATGTACTAACAAAACTAAAGAAGCATGTTTACTAGGAAAATGAAGTAGCAAAAATTTTTTTATGATTAAATTTCACTCGTATGATATGAAAAAGGATCTAATTAGAACATCAATTAGAGCAAATAAAGAAGTGTACATTAATGAGTGCCTGATGAGGAAACGTCGTGACCTTTTGTTCAGATTGAGAAAACTCAAACGGGATTATAATGACAAAATTCATCAGTGCTTCACACGAGATGGGAAAATTCTAGTGAGAAAAACAGATGTAGGCCGTTTGTATACTATCACAAATGAACATGAACTATCCAGCTTCCTTAGAAATGCAGATCTTACTGAGACTGATTAACGAATTTGTCCTTAACATTATTATCTACATGTAGTGTATGTTCCTACTGCATTATTATGCAAATTCTTGTACCATCATTTACTAGTTAGTACCAACTACCTCATTGTCTTAGGTTTTTGTGCTGTTGCTTGCTTGATTAAATTTTTGTGCTATTAGTCAAAAATCGTATTGTGCAATTATTTACCGGTTATATAAATACAGTGGACCTTCCCTTATTGTTGGGCTCTGTTATCGCGAATTTTAGATATTGCTAACTTTTTTCGTAAAAATATTGGCTCAGTTTTCGTTACTTTCCTCCGTTCTTGTTGGTGGTATGGAACATGTCCGAGTGTGCCCGTGCGCGCACAACCCCTCACACACGCATTCTGAGGCAGCGTCGCTTTGTTTCTGGCGAGTGAACATTATCCTGCGAGATCATAAGAAACATTTCGTAATATTTCATGGTTTTTTGCACTTGTTTATCCTGTGTGACTGCTAAATAAGCCACCATGGCCCCAAAGAAAGCTGCTAGTGCCAGTCCTTTGGTAAAGGTGAGAAACACAATAGCATTAAAGAAAAAGATTGCAGAAAAATACGAAAGTGGTGGTGGTAGAGGGTGGTAGTGATGGTGGTAGAGGGGGTAGTGATGGTGGTAGAGGGTGGTAGCAGTTGTGATGGTGGTAGTGGTTGTGATGATGGTAGAGGGTGGTAGAGGGTAGAGCTGCAAGAGCTCTCCGGACAGTTTTTTTGTGCGACAGGGGTTCAGTGACTCAAGCTGGTCCTAGTGCCATTAGAACACAAAAAAGGGAAGTAACCCATGATAAGGACTTGGTGCCTGAAGTCTTTGTGGAAAGGGATTTCCCTTCTAAACAATAATCAGTCCTCCCTCTCCCCTCCTCCCTGTCTTCCATACACCAGTAAAGGTAAGTGTAATGTTAAATGTTCATTTATACATGTTATTAGTGTTTTGTAATATATTTGTCATTCTTTTCTGTATGTAAATCTATATATACTCTCTAAAAAAAATTATTTTTTGTTAATACTTTTGGTAGTCTGGAACGGATTAATTGCATTCACATTATTTTTAATGGGGAAAATGGTTTAAGTTTTCATCAATTTCACATTTCATCAGACTCTATGGAACGGATTAATGATGAAAAGGGAGGGTCCACTGTAACTGCTTTATACCTCGTAACCTGCCTTCCAAGCCATTAACCCCTTTCAGGGTCCAGAGGCAAAATTTCAGTGGGTGCCCCAGTGTCCAGGAAATTTTGAAAAAAAAAAAAAAAAAAAAAGAAAAAAAAAAAATTTTTCTTACAGAATTAAAGATGATTTTGTGAAGGTAATAGCACACACAACTTTTTTTTTCTGATCAGTACTTAGCGAGATATAGAGGCGTGAAGTTGACCCAAAATGACCGGGTGGCAGCAACATCAGTGACTTCCGCAAAATTGCATTTCTTTATTTTACGTTTTTTATACTTTTTTCTTATCTTTTCTACTTTTTTTCTTTTTCTAGTAACATTTGTGGCCTGTTAGACCAATACAGTGGAACCTTGACTTACAAGTTTAATCTGTTTCAGGAGCTAGCTCATAACTCATTTTACTCGTATATCAAATTAATTTTCCTCATTTAACCCCTTCAGGGTCCAAGGCCCAAATCTGAAGTGGTGCCCCAGTGTCCAAGAATTTAAAAAAAAAAAATTTGTTATTTTTTCTTATGAAATGGTAAGAGAATCTTTTTGTGAAGGTAATAAAACAAAAAGTAAGAAATTTGATGGAAAATTGATGAAATTATGCTCTCGCGAATTTTGATGTGCCAGCGATATTTACGAATTGGCGATTTTGCCGACTTTGACTCCCATTTTAGGCCAATTACATTATTCTAGTCAACCAAATTCTTAGTTATTTCACTAGTATTACTTCTATTCTATCAATTGAGCACAAGAAATCGCCAAGTCAACTGTTTCAACTACAAAATAAAGTGATCAGAAATTGGTAATTTGGCCAATTTAACACAAAGTTCAAAATATTCCAATTTCAAAATAGGGTCCAGAATAAACAATGTAGGTATTTCTGGAACTAAACTAACATTTCCTCTGTTCATTAGTTACGTTTTGAGGCCTTACAAATAAATTCCATTTTGATTTTTTATTCACATAATGAATTTTTATTCACACCAAAAAATAGAAGATTTACTGTTATGCAATACTGTAATAATTGTATAAATATCATCACCATATTTGTGAATGCATATTAGACCCACCAGCTGGCGTGTATTAGACGTGTGAGGTCGTTTGTTTACTCTCGAATATCTGCAAAAATTTAACATTTCTGCTACTTTGAGCACAGTTTCAAGCCATTTCCAGTGCTAAAACCAATCAAAATCATCTCTATTTCTGTAATATGTCTTCCATTCTATCAAATGAGACCAAGAAATCGCAAATAGATCTATAAAAAACATACGAAAAAACACTGCAAAGTCGCTGTTTTAATCGAAAAATCATGATTTCAGTTTTTTCTCTCATTATACACAGCGTGCTGCAGGATCTGTTTTATGTGGTGCACACATACCACATAGATGTATTCTCTCATATCTAGGCCCAAATGTACCACTCACAGTTTATCAGAGTGAGCTGAGCTCATGACGTAGATCTACGGTTTGGACCCTGAACGTAAAGCCGTAGCTCTACAGGACGGACCCTCAAAGGGTTAAATTAATTGAAAAGCCATTAATTCGTTCCTGCACTCTGGAAAGACAAGAAAAAATACTTGAATATGACGCTATTATCAACTGTACGGCTTATTTATCTATCACAATTCATATAATATGACATAATAAACAATATAATTAGCACAGAAACATGTGTGTACTCTAGAATGAATAAAATAGGCCATAATATGGCAGAGGAAGTGGCAGTGGCAGAAGTGTCAGTCATTTCTGTCCCAATTTGACTAGTATCTTCCCATGTTCTTACTGTAAGAGAAAACGGAGTATTTTTGAGGCTAACCGCAGTAGATCACTAGGACCCATGGTTAGAAAACAGAAATTTGGCCAGATGACTAAAAAAAATGCAAACAAGGACGAGAGAACTGCCCCCACAGGGATGTAAACATGTTTACTGCTTACCAGCTGTGCCAACTAGCAGAAGCAATATGAATTATTACGTATGTATTATGCATTATTATTATTATTATTGTTATTATTATTAATTTAGGGAGCTGAAGCTCTATCGTTATAATAATAATATATTATTAGTATATTATTATTATTATTATTAATTTAGGGAACTGAAGCTCTATCATTATTATAATAATACAGTAAACCACCATTGAAGAATTGTTGCACAATTTTATGTAACACATTGTATAATTAATTTAACATTGTTCAGTTTGTGGGAAGGAAAAAAAAAAATTCTTTTGCCTTGTTGTGTAGCAACTGGGGAGCCCTCCCCTACCACTCCCCCCCCACCACTCCCTGTCAACCCCCCATCATCCCCTACCACTCCCCGCCACTCCCCCGCCACTCCCCCACCACTCCCCGTCAACCCCCCCCATCATCCCCTACCACTCCCCGACACCACCCCACCATCCCCTACCACTCCTCGACACCACCCCCACCATCCCAGCATTCCTAATTCATACCTGTCCAGTCTTTCTCTGCTACAAGGCAGCTGTGTTTGTCAATTGTGTTATGATATTTTAATTACTATATCTTGTATCTGCCAAGCAATCATGACACCCAGTAGCCATAATAGTGTTGCTGAAAGTGGCATGAAGAGGTATAAGCACTTAAGTCTTAGAATTAACAAAGATATTAGACAAGAGAGAACCTGTAGCCATAACTGAAGTGTTACTTTGTACACAGAAAAAGAGGTTAACATGAGTTTGTGACTGAATGACTTGACTGACTTACTGAATGACTTGACTTAGTGAGTGACTTGACTGACTTAGTGAGTGACTTGACTGACTTAGTGAGTGACTTGACTGACTTAGTGAGTGACTTGACTGGCTTAGTGAGTGACTTGACTGACTTAGTGAGTGACTTGACTGACTTAGTGAGTGACTTGACTGACTTAGTGAGTGACTTGACTGACTTAATGAGTGACTTGACTGACTTAGTGAGTGACTTGACTGACTTAGTGAGTGACTTGACTTACTGAATGACTTGACTGACTTACTGAGTGACTTGATTGACTTACTGAGTGGCATGATTGTAATAATATTATATTATTATTATTGCTGAGAAGAAAAAGATAATGATTTCCATGGAATTAAAGCATGGAATCATAGATAAACAAACGAGGTGTCCAGGTTTTGGGTTGAGGGGGAAGAGGGAGGGGGGAGCTGGCTCGTAACTCACAGCAAAAAATCGGCCCAGGGACGGCTCGTATCTCAAAAAACTCGTAAGTTGGGACACTCGTAATTCAAGGTTCCACTGGACTGTATATAATGTATATATATACACTCACTGTATTAAACACAATAACTGCACTAAAGTTATTATTATAATATTGTTTACCAGTATTATTTACAACAATAAACATGCACAAATGTTGTATATTACTAATGCTCTATTATATATTTACATATGTACAGTCACTGAGCATGTTTCTATAACTGCTGCAGTCTGTGGAAGTCCTTGAAACAAGGTATCATGCACAGAGGTACCTTACATTCCTCGCACATAAACCGAGTGTCTTTGCATCTTTGTTCTCATTGTTTTGTTTGTACACAGACAACACATCTCTTCTGAGGCCATTTCTTCATAGTTGCAGGAAGCTGTATTATGAAGTGATCACTTTCCCTCCTCAAACGCTTCGGTATTTCCTGAGGAGTTTGAGGACGGTTTTGTATAGCAGGTGTTGTTACCTGGTACTTCATTATGAGTTGTCTGACAATAGACAAACAAAATTCACCATACGGTGGTCTGTTGCCAGTCTTTATTTGGTACATATTATATGCATTGAGCATTGAAATGTCCATGAGATGGAAGAAAAGTTTCATGTATAACTTGTAACTCTTACGAACACAATTGGCAAAGCCAATCTTCATGTCACATTTGTCAACCAAACGCATGTTTTGTGTATAATCAATCACTGTTACTGGTTTTCGAATACGTTTATTAGTCACTCGATCAACTTTGCCACTGTCTTTCATTTCGTTAGGGTGAATGGTTGTCAATGTGACATCTCGTTTGTCATGCCACCATAATGCCATGATGTCATTGGCAGTAAACACCTGCACTTCACCAGCACGAGTGCCTGCATTGAACCTGGGCATATGTTTATGATTAGAATGCACTGTGCCACACACATCTGTCATGTTCACTCGCAAGAAATCACTGAGTAAAGGGCTCGTGTACCAGTTACCAAGGTGAGGTGCCATCATGTTTCTCACTACATCACCTGAGATACCCAATAACATCCTTTTATCTTTCAGTGTTTTACTTCCCATGCATGCAATAAATCCAATACCAGGCCACTGTCACAGTCACAGAGTACAAACAGTTTTATACCAAAGCGTTTCCTCTTGCTCGGCATATACTGCTTGAACGACAGTCTACCTTTGAACAAAATCAATTACAAGATTCTTGAATGGATAAAAGTACATGTTGAACTTTTGTTTCAGATACATAAAAATATTTCTAATCTTGTATAACCTGTCACTTCTGTCAGGCCTGGTTTTGTCAGAGAAGTGCAACATATGTAACAGTAAGATAAACCTGTTCACTGGGATGATTTTACTGAAGGCTGGGGTAGAAATTAGCCAATCTGTGGACCAGTATGATTTTATATTATGCTTATAGACATGAGGCATAAGCATTATTGTTGCAAAAAGCAAATACATTTCAGCCATAGTTGTCTCTTTCCACCGGTGTAGTCTTGACTGTGGTGATATGATTGTATTTGCCATTGTGTACTCAAAATACTTGTTACTTTCCCTGACAAAAATTTCCATCAAGAGCTGGTCGAAGAATAGTTCAAAGAATTCCAGTTCGTTTGTGGTGTTTCCAAGGGAACAAGCTGGTAGTATTCCACTTTGAGAGTCGTCAAACTGATGGGGATTGGGAACAAAACTGGAATTTTGCTGCCAAACCCAGATGTGGTTTGCTGGTGGATACTGGACATCATAAGGTGGTTGTTGTTGCTGTTGTGGTGTGGTGGTGGATGATGCTCTGCTTTGTCCTTGATCTGAAGAGTCAGTGGCATGGGTCCCAGCCTGGGCTGGTGAGTCATGCATGGCCGTGGCACTACCACCACCTACTGATGCCTGTGGTCTATCCATGCCAAGTTTAGCCACATCATCCTCACCTACACTGTCTATTCCTGGTGTAGGGCCACGGGATGTACTCCGTCCCCTTGGCTATGCATAAGGAACACTACCCGAGCTCATGCCCCGGTGTATATACCTACGCTTCACTGGTGAATATGATTCATCACTGTCACTACTTGAATGATTATCAAGATCAATAAAATCACAGTCCACATCACTATCATCATTACTGAAGTCTGAGGCCTGGCCACACAAAAATGTTAGTTTTCTCTTGCGATGAGGTACAACTGAATGTGACTGAGATCTGCCCACACCAGAGGTAGAAGGTTGAGGATTGTCAGGATTTTCTGCACTATTTTCGATATCCTGGTCATTGTTTTTGGTTACTAATAGATCAAAGCCATAGAATTCCTCTTCTTTTCCACTTCCATCAGAGTCAGAACTATCAGTTAGGAAGAGGAGAGTCCCAGCTCGCTTCGGAGTGAGAGCTGCCTTGACGCAAGGCATGGTGAACAAAGCTTACTGAGGCGACGTTCCCACAATGCCCTGTGGGTGCCTAGAATTTTTATGGCGCACACACCACGCAGACCCTTTCTCTTAGATGTAGGCCTACCAGCCTTCTCGTGCTAAATTTGACGCTGCTAGAATTTTGGTGTAGTTCTACAGTTTGGACCCTCAATGTAAAGCCGTAGAACTATGGCACAGACCCTGAAAGGGTTGAGTGCAGGCCATCACTTTCCACAGTGTTACATTTATTTTTTTTTTTTTAAATATCATACTGTTTAAATTTGTTTAATATCATTTTACTCTATCCATTTTATATTTTTGTAATTTTTTTTTTAATCTGTGTAACCATCCCTCTTTTCTTTTTAGAGTAGCTCTTTGCATACTTACACTTTATACTACTTTTTATGAGCTTTTCATATTAGCTCCAGTGCAGTACTGAGTCCTAACCATGTGCAATATTGATTTACTATTTGTCAGAGTCATATCAACCGTTATTAACCCTTTGAGGGTCGAAGCCGCAGTTGTACGTCATGAGCTCAGCTCACTCATATAAGATGTGAGTGGTATATTTGGGCCTAGATATGAGAGAATGGATCTGTGGTAAGTGTGCACCATATAAAACAAATCCTGCAGCACGCAGTCCATAATGAGAAAAACTGTGACTGTGTTTTTGGATTAAAACAGCGACTTTGCAGTGTATTTTTGTATGAATTTTACAGTTGTATTTGCAGTTTCTTGGTCTCATTTAATAGAATGGAAGATATATTACAGAAATAGAGATGATTTTGATTGGTTTTAGTAGTGAAAAATAGCTTGAAATTGAGCTCAAAGTAGCGGAAATGTTCAATTTTTGCCTATGTTCAAGAGTAAACAAATGGCATCATGCATCCAATACACATCAACTAGTGTGTCTAATATATGTTCATCAATGCGCTGATATTATTTACACAATTATTACAATATTGCATAACAGTAAATCTTCTATTTTTTGGTGTGAATAAAATTCTTTATGCGAATAAAAACTCAAAATGAAATTCATCTGTAAAGTCTGGAAACATAACTAATAAACAGAGGAAATGTTAGTTTAGTGCCAGGAATGCTGGCATTGTTTATTCTGGACCCTATTTTGAAATTGGAATGTTTTTAAATTTGTGTGAAATTGGTCAAATTATCAATTTCTCATCACTTTATTGGATAATTGAAATAGTTAATTGGCACTTTCTTGTGCTCACTCAATAAAATAGAAGTAATACTAGTAAAATAGCGAAGAATTTGGTTGACTGGAATAATGTAATTGGCCTAAAATAGGAGTAAAAGTGGGTAAAATCGCCGATGCATAAATATTGCTTACACAGTAAAATTCGCAAGTGTAATTTCGTCAGTTTCCCATCAAATTTCATACTTTTTGTTTTATTACCTTCAGAAAAAGATTCTCTACAATTTCATAAGAATTTTTTTTTTAAATTCTTGAACCCTGTGGACAAGGTGTAGAACTATGGCTTGAACCCTCAAAGGGTTAACAGTATCTTTCCTATTACTTAAATCTTTTATTAGTCATATGAATGCAAACATTTATCCTGATATTAACCTCTTATTAAATGGCATTCACAGTCCTAGTAATAATTGTCTTAATTACACTGCTAGTCAGGCTAAGACACTGCTCAGTGCCAAATAACATAACAGTATTCAATTATAATGTCAGATCATTGAGTAAACACTATGATGACCTCCTAGCACTACTCAGTTCTCTAAATGTCAGTATGTCTATCATTAGTCTCACTGAAACCTGCTAAAACATGATGTTGCAAGCATCTGTGCCATACCTGATTACGTAGCCATACACAGTTGTAGGCCAGATCAGTTGGGGGGGGGGGGCACAGCTATCTACTACTATGATGAACTTGAATGTAATAAATCTACCTGCACTAGGGATGAGCATAGTGATTTTACATTTACTAAATTTAAATCCAAAAACCTAAAAAAAGAAAGTATAACAGTTGAATAACTATAGTTTTACATACAGAAAACAATGAGAAATAAATATAAATGACTAATGAAATGGATAAATGAACATTTAACATCACTTTAACCTTTATTGAAAAGACTTGCTGGCCTATGGATGACGGCAAGAAGGGAAGAGGGAGGAGCAGAGGTTATTGTTTGGAAGGGAAATCCCCTTCCATAAGGACTTGTGGTATCAAGGCCCTATCCAGGGTTACTTCACTTCTTTGTTTTACTAGTACTACTAGGACCAGCTTGAGTCACTGTACCCCTGTCATTGAACATGTTGCAGACATGGCTTGCAACAGCTTTGTTAGGGTGATATTTCTCCACAAAACTTTGCCGATTCACACGGACGCGTTTGGTACAGACCATTTTCAACTCTTTGAGAACTGAGTGGATGTACGAAAACTAGGACAAAATTTCTATGAGAAAAGTTGTCGAAAATTGAATCCTATGAAAACTGGGGCATGCAAAAACCGAGGTTCCACTGTATTTTAATCCTACACCATTTCCCACCATGCTAGCATTAACTATCTCAGACCACTAATTACCCAACAAAAGGCTGCAGTCAGAATGATGATAAATTCCCACTACAGGCAGCACACTCCACCAATATTCAAAACACTAAACCTACTCGCCATACAAAACATCCATACTTATTATTGCACCTATTACATACATAGAATACTTAACTCTGATATTAACCCTCCCCTCAAACATCATCTTGCCAACCTCAACAGAACACATGACCATAACACAAGGCACAGATCACTCTTTGATGTTCCTCGTGTCCATCTCACGCTATGCAAAAACTCAATGCACATAAAAGGCCCTAAAATCTGGAATTCATTACCTGTGAATATAAAAGAAACACTACATGTTTTTAAATTCAAGTCTCTTCTCAAAGATCACTTACTCACCCAAAACCAAATAAATACTGAATAACTGAACCTTATAAATTGTATATCTTAAATGTTTCTCACAATTATATCACATAAATGTTAAACCTAAGACCCAATCTAACTTTATTTTTTAGATACATTACCTAACAGAATACTCCATTCTACTGAATGTACAGCAATGCATGCAACCATATGACCTGCCTTTGTAATACAGTAGGGCCCCACTTTACGGCGTTCCACTAATACGGTCATTTCAAATTATGACCAAAACTCGCTATACGGCTCCCCCCACCTGACTTTCTAATATGGTCACCGCGCCCCACCCTGTTTGTTTACATTCTCCGTGAGCTCAGTAAGCATTAAGTCTCCATTTTGTCTGGAAACTCCAAAATTTCAAATGTTTTTAAAAGTTATTTTATATATACTCTGATAATTATACTTATGTATACCTGTACCTAAATAAACTTAAATACTGTGCTGGCATGCAGGTACACATTAAAATCAGTAATAGTGCCATATGTCTCCAGACGTCATATTAGTAATGATAATAGTAATCATCGAGTCTCATTTAAATGTTGTATATTATGTTAAATACACATTTTCATTCATCCATCTATGATATTTTTTCAAAATTATATTTTAAACACGATGCATAACATAAAAAGATGGTAAATACACCCCACAATAGAATAAATAAACATAAATATGAGATGAGGTAGCCAGATAACTTGTACAAGTGATGCCAAGAATAACATTTTCTCTAATCTAACATAAGAGAAAATGTGTTACTGGGGATAACTGTAGAAAATTATTCCTTTCGTATGTATGTAAGTAGTTTATTCAGGTATACACAAATAGTTACATAGATTATCATACATAACAACATATGTGTAGAGAACCTAGGATAACCCAAAAAAGTCAGTGACTTATTTCCATTGCCTTCACTCAGAGCATCATTTCTTCTCAGAATGATGTTACATGAGAATGGGAGTGTTCTTCTTTATTTATTCTACCGTATCAATGTAGAGACAACCTGTACACAATGTAACTTGTACATAAACCAGACGTGTACACTTTTACAAAACTTACCTTCGCCTGGTTTGTTTACATAACTGCGCCTGTCCCCTCTCATGCACTCATTCTTTCTCTCTCTCATTTATTCGTTTTATCTCATTTACTTACTCCTGACCCTAGATTAAGACTACAAATATTTTAAGGTAAGTAATGAGTGAACTGTATATACATTTTATCGCTCTGGGATGCTTAAATATCATATGACCTGTCTTTGTAATACTCATTTGTGCTTTATTGTTATCTGTTTACAATAATGTTTTATCACTGATTACATCTTTGCTTAGTTAATCTTAAGCTAATTTTAAGCCTGCCCGTAATGCTATGCATATAAGTGGCTTTGGCATCCTACTCTTACTTGTATTTTTTTGTACCTCTGTATGTATTCTACAAATTATAAAATAAAATAAAAAATAAAAATAGAATAGTATGTGTGGGTGGGGTGGCCTGGTATGGTAGCCTGGCTGACTACCATACATACCACACTTGATTTCTTACAATAAATACTACTTGTCTCACCCTAGATTAAGACTATAAATATTTGAAGGTAAGTAATGAGTGCACTTTGTTTGTATTGTACTTTTTTTTTTTTTATTATTGTTTTTTTGATGCCTGGTTCTATTGCTAACTTAATATGTTAGTGTAAACTTGTTATCTAGTGTTTTTATGCATTTATAGGCTGTATAGCCCTTGTGGCTTAGCGCTTCTTTTTTATTATAATAATAATTTATGCATTTATAAGTGGAAGAAAAAGGGTGTTCCACTTTACGGCGGTTTCCACTGTACGGCGGTAGCCTGGAACCTAACCTGCCATATAAGTGGGGCCCTACTGTACTCATTTTTGCTTTATTGTTATCTATTTACAATAATGTTTTATCACTGATTACATCATTGCTTAGTTAATCTTAAGTTAATTTTAAGCCGGCCCATAATACTATGCATACAAGTGGCTTTGGCATGCTGCTCTTACCTGTATTTTTTTATACCTCTGTATGTATGTTCAAATTATTAAATAAATAAATAAGCATCCCTACTGAAGGCCTACTTTTACTGGAAAATAAGCTTCCTCTCTCCTACATTCCCTAACCTGAGCCTCACTGTCTTTGTAAAAACTCTTAACTGCTTTCAGTAATCTATCGCCTATTCCATACACTTGCAACATTTGCCACATTGCCTCCCTGTTCACTCTGTCATATATTAACATGGTTCAAAACACATTTTGAACTACCCCAGTAAACCTTATATCATAAGAGGAAAAATTATTGAAGTACAAAGTTATTTTTTTTTTAATATTTAGGTATTAATTAGTACCTGGAGAGGAGCAGGAAGTTCCATGTACTGTTCATTACTGGGCTGGTAGAGTACATGTCTGCCAGAGATCTCTTCACACCCACCAAGGTAGATGATTTTCTTCTTAGATGGTGACAGCTTCCTGTCTAGTGCCAGTTCTCGGTCTCGGATATGATTGCTTATATCAGCTTTCTCTCTGCCAGTTACAAAAAGGAGTCAGTGAGGAATTGGTATTATGGTAGTTACATCACTAAGTATACACTACACCTGTGTAAAATTCCAAAAATTCACTAAATTTATTTAACTTAATATGCATCGTTAACTTGTAAAATACATTTTGAGATCTGAATAAAGTAAAAAGTTAAGGTGTTGTAAGGGATTGCTAAAGACATACTTGCCAAAGTTTTTGTAGAACTGCAAGGAGACAACAAGCAAGTTGAGAAGAAAGTTGTCAGGACGATTGTGGAAATCTTCACGCAGCTTCTCCATAACAAGTACATTAAGTTCCTTCTGCCTATTTTCCCATTGTACCACCAGTGAATTGCTCTCACCTGCATCAACCACCTCACTGAGAGTTCCCTGTAAAAACCATCATGTTCAATCTAAATTTCATAGTTCTGAATTTTCTTATCAGAACCCTTCCTCAAGGGTATCAATGCCCTTAACAAAATTATAGACCCAATGTAATACCAGATTGTATTACTTTGCCAGTAAATTAGAATTGTATTACATGGATAAGATAAATATAAATGCAATGCACTGAGCAGGTGTGGCATGTAAATTTGACCATTGTTTGGGTCATCTAAAACAGAATAAATGGTTTACACCAGGTTTGTGTTACGTAGAGCCATTTAACAGGATGATTCAGCAAGTGTCCAACACACAGCAAATAAGATACAAAAAATTGTTGGTTATTGATTGGTGCAACACACCTGGTGGTTGTTGCACTGAGGGTGTGGGACACACCTGGTTGTTGTTACATAGAGGATAGGACACTAGTGGTCAGTACATAGAGGGTGGGACACTAGTGGTTGTTACATAAAGGGTGGGACACTAATGGTTGTTACATAGGTGGGACACTAGTAGTTGGTACACAAAGACTGGGGCACCCAGTAGTGGTTGGTACACCAAGTGTGGAACAGTGGATGAAACACACAGGATAAGCTGATGGATAGTTTAGACTTAGTGTGATGCAGCAGATGATGACACTACCAGGTGTGATGAAACAGTGTAGTGAACTACAACACATATCACACAACACTTGAGTGATTGCAAGTGTTGCAGTAACCAATACTTGTTGAAACTTACTTTGATGTGAGTGACATCGTCGCTGTCAATAGAAGAGCGATGTTCTCCCTTGCGACAGCTGTTCCCCATTCCTAGCAGGTCACAGAGGATGACTGTTCTTGTCCTACCTACAGGGCAGACACCTGGGGTTAGTCCACAGTGAGAACATTTTACTGGCGAGTGTTAGTCTCTGGCTTATCACAGTTCAGCAATATCTGATGCACAACATTTTGACATTACAGTGGACCCCCGCATAACGATGGCATCACATAGCGATTATTTCGCATACCGCTTACTTTAATCGCAAAATTTTTGCTGCGCATACCGATTAAAAACCCGCTCACCGATTTTCGTCCGAGACGCGTCCAATGTGCGCCCTCACCCAGCCTCACATGTGCCGCCTGTGCCATTGTTTACCAGGCAGCCTCCGCGCTAACATCCAAGCATACACTCGGAATATTTCGTATTATTACAGTGTTTTCGGTGGTGTTTCTGGAAAATAAGTGACCATGGGCCCCAAGAAAGCTTCTAGTGCCAACCGTACACCAATAAGGGTAAGGATACCCATTGAAATGAAGAAAGAGATCATTGATAAGTATGAAAGTGGAGTGCGTATTGCCGACCTAGTCAAGTTGTACAAGAAACCCCAATCAACCATCGCTACTATTGTGGGCACCAAAAAGACAATCAAGGAAGCTGTTGTTGCCAAAGGTTTAACTGTGTTTTCGAAACAAAGATCGCAAGTGATGGAAGATGTTGAGAGACTCTTATTGGTGTGGATAAATGAAAAACAGCTAGCAGGAGATAGCGTCTCTCAAGCGATCATATGTGAAAAGGCTAGGAAGTTGCATGAGGATTTAATTAAAAAAATGCCTGCAACTAGTGATGATGTGAGTGAATTTAAGGCCAGCAAAGGTTGGTTTGAGAGATTTAAGAAGCGTAGTGGCATCCATAGTGTGATAAGGCATGGTGAGGCTGCCAGTTCGGACCACAAAGCAGCTGAAAAATATGTGCAGGAATTCAAGGAGTATATAGAAACTGAAGGACTGAAACCTGAACAAGTGTTTAATTGTGATGAAACGGGCCTGTTCTGGAAGAAAATGCCAAGCAGGACCTACATTACTCAGGAGGAAAAGGCACTCCCAGGACATAAGCCTATGAAAGACAGGCTTACTCTTCTCATGTGTGCCAATGCTACTGGTGATTGCAAAGTGAAGCCTTTATTAGTGTATCACTCTGAAACTCCCAGAGCGTTCAGGCAAAAGAATGTCCTCAAGGATAATTTGTGTGTGCTGTGGAGGGCAAACAGTAAGGCATGGGTCACTAGGGAATTTTTCTATAATTGGTTACACCATGCATTTGCCCCCAATGTGAAAGATTACCTAACTGAAAAGAAATTAGAACTTAAGTGCCTCCTGGTGTTAGACAATGCCCCTGGTCATCCTACAGACGTGGCAGAGCGACTTTATGGGGACATGAAATTCATTAACATCAAGTTTTTGCCTCCTAATACCACTCCTCTCCTGCAGCCCATGGACCAGCAGGTTATTTCCAACTTCAAGAAACTGTACACAAAAGCTCTGTTTGAAAGGTGCTTTGTAATGACCTCAGAAACTCAACTGACTCTAAGAGAGTTTTGGAGAGATCACTTTAATATCCTCAATTGTGTAAACCTTATAGGTAAGGCTTGGGAGGAAGTGACTAAGAGGACCTTGAACTCTGCTTGGAAGAAACTGTGGCCAGAATGTGTAGACAAAAGGGATTTTGAAGGGTTTGAGGCTAACCCTGAGAGGATTATGCCAGTTGAGGAATCCATTGTGGCATTGGGAAAGTCCTTGGGGTTGGAGGTTAGTGGGGAGGATGTGGAAGAGTTGGTGGAGGAGGACAATGAAGAACTAACCACTGATGAGCTGATAGATCAACTTCAAGAGCAAGAGGCCAGACCTGGGGAAACTGGTTCAGAGGAGGGGAGAGAGAAATTGAAGAAGTTGCCTACTACAAAGATAAAGGAAATCTGTGCAAAGTGGCTTGAAGTGCAAACCTTCATGGATGAAAATCACCCTCACACAGCTATTGCAAGCCGTGTTGGCAACCTGTACACTGACAATGTTGTGAAACACTTTAGGGAAGTGATAAAGGAACGAGAGGTACAGGCCACTATGGACAGATATCTTGTGCGAAAGAAGTCCAGTGACTCTGAAGCTGGCCCTAGTGGCATTAAAAAAAGAAGGGAAGTAACCCCAGAAAAGGACTTACTACCTCAAGTCCTAATGGAAGGGGATTCCCCTTCTAAACAGTAAGAAGATAATGCTCTCCCCTCCTCCCATCCCATCAATCATCACCAGATCTTCAATAAAAGTAAGTGTCATGTAAGTGTGCATGCCTTTTTCAGTTTGTGTGTATTAAAATTAATATTTCATGTGGTAAAAAAATTTTTTTTTTCATACTTTTGGGTGTCTTGCACGGATTAATTTTATTTCCATTATTTCTTATGGGGAAAATTCATTCACATAACGATTATTTCGCATAACAATTACCCCTCTTGCACGGATTAAAATCGTTAACCGGGGGTCCACTGTATAAGTAGAATGCAGTACTGACAAGTTGATGAGTAAGACATGTGTGCAACACTTGGGTATCTTTATTGACCTATTACCACTAGTAGGCCCTGCCCACCTGTGATGCCATTTCTAAGCTGATACACCTTGAAAAGAGTGGAGAACATATTTTGATAGTTTACCCACAGCTTAAGCCATTCAGCTATCGTCATAGGTTTTATAATTACCAAGGTGCCTGTAGGGATCTTAGAGAACTTTTTGGAGAATCTTATAATAATTTAATGAGATTTTAATTGATGGTGGTTATTTTAATTTGGTATGATAGTATTTATTTGTGTTGAGTGTTTGTTGCTTTATTGTCATGGCGTAATAGTGCACAAAATGCGTGCTAAAGGAATAACAGGAAAAGTTGGTAGATGGATCTATAATTTCCTCACAAACAGAACACAAAGAGTAGTAGTCAACGGAGTAAAGTCCGAGGCGGCTACGGTGAAAAGCTCTGTTCCACAAGGCACAGTACTCGCTCCCATCTTGTTTCTCATCCTCATATCTGACACAGACAAGGATGTCAGCCACAGCCAGGCGCGGATATAAGGGGGGGGCCCAGGGGGCCTGGGCCCCCCCCCCTTTGGCCCTCTTTGGGCTTTGGCCCAGTGTTGTAGCTGGGTTTTCATTTTGGGGCGAGGGGAAGGAGGGGCCAATCCTTTACATGGCGGGGGCATGCCCTCCCGAATTATTTGAGATTTTAAAGCCAATATATATATATATATATATATATATATATATATATATATATATATATATATATATATATGTATTTTTTTTTTTTTTTTTTTTTTTTTTTTTACTTTTCTAGACACAAAACTATGCAGATACTCCTTTTCAAGTGGAGGGGCCCACAGCTCTAGTGAGGGAGAGGGGGCGGACCCCCCAGGCTCCCCATAGTTACGCCACTGCTTTGGGATGCATTTTAATTTGTTTTGCAACTTTGCAAGTTTACAGACCACTAATACCTCTAGCTCCATAACAATACAAAAATGCTTTTTAAGGTTGGATACTTATAATAAACATTTTGGAGCTGTATTGATGCTGAGAATAATGAGATGTGGCAAAAAAAATCGTGGAAATGTCCTAACTTGAAAGAAATTTCGCATAACACCCAGAGAGGCAGGCAGGCTCTGAGAGAGCGAGGCTCAGCCTCAGCGAGCGTCAAGCAGTGTTGCATGTTGAGAGCACGTGGTAACATCAGACGGCTGATGCGGCGTGACCCCGTGATGGTGAGTCACCATCCCCCGGTATTTCAAGGCTCCAACACACATACTGACTCACTGCGAGCCGGGCACAAACCAGGACGAGAGGGTAAGGGTTCATGAACCATTCAGTGACCTTACTGCACCAGGTAAAGGGGCCAAGGCAAGATTAATACATTAGGCTATTGTGTTTATGCCTGTTTTGGGGCCTTATGGGACAGTGCCAGAGTGGAGTGGGTTGGAGCCTTGGAGCCATTCCAGCAACATGCGGACGCTTCGATTTACCAAACTCGTGAAGCTATCCTCAGCCAAGCTGGAAAAGCTGGTGCCCCTGTGCCCCACCAGATGGGTCGAGCGGCACGATGCTGTCCTCGTGTTCATCGAGTTTCTGCCTCTCATCGCTATTTTTCTGGAGGATGAGATGAAGTTGGATGCCAACGCCAGACTCCTACTCACTGCGATTCTGGACTCCCGCTTTCTCGTTGGGTTGGTTGTGGCCGAGTCCATTTTGGCACACACGCTTCAGCCAAGCAGAACCCTACAGAAAAAGGAAGGTGACCTGGTATGTGCGTATGCACTGATTTGTGAAATCGGGACTCTATTCTCCAAATTTAGAGCGGATGCCGAGGAGTACTTCCACGCTATGTTCGTGAAAGCCAAAGATCTTCTAGTTGAAGTGGGCTCAGCTCACGATGACATCCCTATTCCCTGAGTCTGTGCACGACAGACACAATGAGCGAATGTCCCAGCAGCATCTGCTGAGGAGTACTATCGGCGCTCGGTGTATATTCCGTTCGTTGACCATGTGATCGCTGAGTTGAAGAGCAGATTTGATGATGACACTGTGCCCGTTGCTCTCCGATTGAAGGAGCTGCTCAGGGGCTCAAAAGCAAACATGAATGCTGTTCTTAAAGTCACTAAACTCTACGAAAGTGACGTTGAGTCACTTTTGCTCGTGCAGATGGAAACACAGCGGTGGACATGTTCCGCTCCGGCCTTCGAATCTGTCAAGAAAGCAAAGGAATACGCCGAGGCCCGTATGTTTCCGAACATCTCGAAGCTCCTTACCATCCTACTGACCCTGCCAGTCTCAAATGCAGAAGCCGAATGATCGTTCTCAGCCCTGAAACGCCTGAAGACATACTTGAGGAGCACCATAGGTCAGGATCGCCTCAACGGCCTCGCACTACTCGCCATCCATAACGATGTACATGTTCCTGTTGATCGTGTGATCAACAAGTTTGCGGAAAGGAACCGCCGTCTTCTCTTTGCTTAGGCTGCAGTGTGATTAATCCTTTCAGTGTAATAACCTTTGCATGTTACTTTTAAGGCTACTATTATAGGTAATATTATAAAGTATAATGCTTACTGTCTTAAGCAGGTATATATATATATATATATATATATATATATATATATATATATATATATATATATATATATATATATATATATATATATATATATATATAATGTATATATATATTCTACATTTAAGTTAATGTCTAATGTAAAAGTCTCTAGCTATTAAATTCTTACTTTCAATAAAGTTTTAATAAGATACAAAATTCCTCACATTGTAAGGTCAGTGTTTTTTTTTTCTCAGAAAAATCGACCCTCTCATTTGGATCCGAAGAGAAACACTGGCACCTAGAGCAGATGGTTATGCCCATTCATTTAGGTCAGTCCGCCAGTAATTAACAAATAAGAATCCCGTTAGTGGAGAAACGGTAATGCTAATGCTCTTTAAACAACCGAAAATTCTGCCGTCGGGCCCCCCCAAACTTTGTTCCTAGAACCGCGCCTGGCCACAGCACCGTGTCTTCCTTTGCAGATGACACATGAATCTGCATGAGTGTCTTTCATTGCAGACACTGCAAGGCTCCAGGCAGACATCAACCAAATCTTTCAATGGGCTGCAGAAAACAATATGAAGTTCAACGATGAGAAATTTCAATTACTCCGATATGGTAGACACGAGGAAATCAAAACTTCATCAGAGTACAAAACAAATTTCGGCCACAAAATAGTGATCATGTCGGAGGATCTCACCTTCAAGGACCATAACATTATATCAATTGCATCTGCTAGAAAAATGACAGGATGGATAATGAGAACCTTCAAAACTAGGGAGGCCAAGCCCATAATGACACACTTCAGGTCACTTGTTCTATCTAGGCTGGAATATTGCTGCACACTAACAGCACCTTTCAAGGCAGGTGAAATTGCTGACCTAGAAAATGTACAGAGAACCTTCACAGTGTGCATAACGGAGATAAAACACCTCAGCTACTGGGAGCGCTTGAAGTTTCTGAACCTGTATTCCCTGGAATGCAGGTGGGAGAGATACATGATCATATACACCTGGAAAATCCTAGAGGGACTAGTACCGAACTTGCACACGAAAATCACTCGCAACGAAAGCAAAAGACTTGGCAGATGATGCAACATCCCCCCAATGAAAAGCAGGGGTGTCACTAGCACGTTAAGAGACAATACAATAAGTGTCAGGGGCCCGAGACTGTTCAACTGCCTCCCAGCATACATAAAGAGGATTGCCAATAGAACCCTCACAGTCTTCAAGCTGGCACTGGACAAGCACCTGAAGTTGGTACCTGACCAGCCGGGCTGTGGCTCGTACGTTGGATTGCGTGCAGCCAGCAGTAACAGCCTGGATGATCAGGCTCTGATCCACCAGGAGGCCTGGTCACAGACCGGGTTGCGGGGCCGTTGACCCCCAGAACTCGTTCCAGGTAAACTCCAGTGATTTTTGTGTGCAAGTTTGGTACTAGTCCCTCTAGGATTTTCCAGGTGTATATAATCATGTATCTCTCCCTCCTGTATTCTAGGGAGTACAGGTTTAGGAACTTCAAGCATTCCCAGTAATTGAGGTGGTTTATCGCAGTTATGTATGCCGTGGAGGTTCTCTGTACATTTTCTAGGTCAGCAATTTCACCTGCCTTGAAAGGTGCTGTTAGTGTGCAACAATATTCCAGCCTAGATAGAACAAGCTACCTGAAGAGTGTCATCATGGGCTTTGCATCCCTGGTTTTGATGGTTCTCATTATCCATCCTGTCATTTTTCTAACAGATGCAATTGATACAGTGTTATGGGCCTTGAAGGTGAAGTCCTCTGACATTATCACCCCCAGTTCTTTGACATTAGTTTTTCGCTCTGTTGTGTGGTTGGAATTTGTTTTATACTCCGATGAAATTTTAATTTCCTCACGTTTTCTATATCGGAATAATTGAAATTTCTCATTGTTGAACTTCATATTGTTTTCTGTGGCCCATTTAAAGATTTTGGTTGATGTCCACCTGGAGTCTTGCAGTGTCTTCAATGGAGAACACTGTCATGCAAATTCGGGTGTCATCTGCAAAGGAAGACACTGCGCTGTGGCTTATATTCGCGTCTATCTGATATGAGGATGAGGAACAAAATGGAGGCGAGTACTGTGCCTTGTGCCACAGAGCTTTTCACTGTAGCTGCCTCAGACTTTCTCTGTTGACTACTATTCTTTGTGTTCTATTTGTTAAGATATTATAGATCCATCTACCGACTTTTCCTGTTATTCCTTGATCACGCATTTTGTGCACTATTACACCACGTTCACATTTATCATTTTATTTTGTTATTTTGTAAAGCATTTCGGATGAGCTTTGTTGAGACTGTTTGAATTTCCTTACTTGTGAATTATATTTTGTCAATTTAAATCTAGTTATACTCCTGATCTTGTCAACAACCTATACCAGACTAGTGCAATTGCAAGTACCATTTCAATTTGTATTTTTATATTATAAGTTTATATTATTATTCCTACTCTAAGATTGTTTTCATATCTTAGTGATTATATTGTGTGTGCAATTAGTGTATATTTCAATTATATTATTGTTCAAGGCCCTTAACTATCTTTTGCTAACTAGTACCAACTACCTCATATATTTTTTTTTCTACTTTTTTTATTCTTTTGCTACCTTAACTTGTATATTTTATCTTGTCAATTTAAATCTAGTTATACTCTAATTCTTGTAAACAACTTATATAACACCTTAGTGCAATTACAGTTGAGAGTCTTGTGCCTTTTTTATATTATTAGATTAAACTCAGTTGTACTATAGTCAATACCAAATTCATTATATTAGACCATATTGCAATTACTAGTGAGAGACTGGTGCTATTTTTAATTTGTATTGTTATATTATTAGATTAAATCTAGTTGTACTATAGCTCATTCTAGCTCTAAACATAGACTCCACAAAAGTCATTATATTAGACCTTAGTGCAATTATTTGATTACCACTTTATTGTTCACCACAACTTATATTAGTCCCTTTTATATTATAATTTTATATTATAATTCTAACTTTAAAGAATTATCTTTAAAGTACTACCTACTATCATATTCCCAAGCTCCATTATTTGATCATCACTTTATTTGTTCACCACAAATTATTTTAGTCCCTTTTATATTGTCTCCTTTATTTTAGCTTTAAAAAACTACCTTAGCTCATTATTTTTACATTTGTTAAATAATTCAGGTGCTATTTTTTTTTAGCTTTAGAATATTTACTTTATTTTTTACTTAATTCTAACTATAGATTCACTACAAATCTTATGATTACAAGCATTGATCCTGATTCCAACCTCTTATTTAATGACTTAAATGATTCAAACAGTTACTGTAATTACTACACAGCAGAACAATCAAAGGCACTTCTCAGAGCCAACAACAACATAACTATCTTTAACTACAATATCAGATCTTTAAGCAAGCATTATGATGACCTCCTAGCATTACTAAATTCCTTGCATGCCAATATGTCCATCATTACACTAACTGAAACCTGGCTAAAGCCTGATACTACAGATGTCTATGCCATTCCTGGTTACACAGCCATACACAACTGTAGGCCAGACCAACAAGAGGGTGGCACTGCTATATACTACTCAGACCAACTAGAATGTATCACTAATACTTGCACAAGGGATGAACATGGGGAATATATAATAGCTAAATTCAAATCCAAATACCTACAAAAACCTCTCAGTGATAAACATCTACAGAGTTCCACAATCAAACATTAGCCAATTTAGTCAAAACCTAGGAAGTATGATAACTGATGCACGCATGAACAAAGATCACTTACTACTCTCAGGTGACTTCAATATAAATCTCCTGCAAGACCAG
This sequence comes from Cherax quadricarinatus, assembly GCF_038502225.1. NCBI lineage: Eukaryota > Metazoa > Arthropoda > Malacostraca > Decapoda > Parastacidae > Cherax > Cherax quadricarinatus. Next base: position 1,943,973 of record NC_091336.1, read on the forward strand.
GACCCACACGTTACTGAATTCACAAACACAATGAGTAACTGCATGTTGCTACCAACAGTAACAAAACCTACAAGAGTTACAGAGACTAGTGTTTCCCTACTTGACCACATCTGGACCAACACCATATCCCCTTTAAAATCAGGCATAATTACAGATAATACCACAGACCACTACCCTACTTTCCTCATAACAACTCTTGGTAAAATACCCCAAGACACTACTAAAGTCACCTTCAGACTTCACAATGAGGCAGCCATTAATAACTTCACAACAGCAGTAACAAACATTGACTGGCACACTGAGCTAGAAATCTATACAGATATTGACGAATGTTTTAATAATTTTCTAAAAAAGACCCAATACCTTTATAACAAGCACTGCCCTAAAAAAACTAAACAGATGACAGCTAAGAGACTGAACAGTCCCTGGCTAACGCCCAGCATTCTCAAATCCATAAATACAAAACACCGATATGAAAAACAGAATGGGTCACATAACCAAACAAAACGTTACTCGTCAATCCTAACCAGTCTGATAAGAAGGGCAAAAAAATTGTATTATGAGAACAGATTATCCAACTTACGAGGTGATATAAAAAAGACCTGGAAGACCCTATCAGAAATTCTGGGAACAAAAAAGATATCACGACATAGCGAAATAAAATTAGCAAAATCAGATGAACCCCAACTCCCACCAACAGAAACAGCAAACAGACTCAATGATTTCTTCTCCACTATAGGTCAAAACCTTGCCAATAAAATCCCAAGCTCAGATACCCCACCAAATGACTACCTCACTGGCAACTACCCGAACGCACTGTTCGTAGCTCCAACTAACCCATACAAAGTCTCCCTTATTATCAACACACTGAAAAACAAGGCAGGAGATTTAAATACCTTACCACCCTTTATATACAAAAAAGTGTCACAAGTACTATCACCAATCATTGCAACACTCTTTAACAAATCCATTGAATCCTCCACCTTCCCTACAGTTCTCAAAATAGCAAGGGTCACCCCGATCCATAAAGGAGGAGACCAAACAGAGTTGAATAACTATAGGCCAATATCCAATTTACACCCTCTCTCAAAAATCTTCGAAAAATTAATTCATAAACGAATCTACTCCTACCTCATCTCCCAAAACATTCTCAACCCCTGCCATTTTGGATTCAGGCCTAATAAAAATACTAATGATGCTATTATACACATGCTAGAACATATATACACTGCAATAGAGAAAAAAGAAGTCCCACTGGGGATCTTCATTGACTTACATAAAGCTTTTGATACAGTTGACCATGACTTGCTCCACGTAAAATTGTCACACTATGGTATTAGAGGGCACTCCCTCAACTACCTCAAGTCTTACCTCAGCAACAGAAGCCAATATGTGTACGCAAATGGGGCAAGCTCTTCCGCACAACCAATTACAGTTGGTGTCCCACAGGGAAGTGTCCTTGGCCCTCTTCTCTTTCTCCTATACATAAATGACCTACCAAATGCTTCGCAATTACTCAAACCCACACTTTTTGCAGATGACACTACATACGTCTTCTCTCACCCGAGCCCAGTCACGCTAGCCAATACTGTAAACACCGAATTACAGAAAATATCTACCTGGATGAGGACTAACAAACTTACACTAAACATTGACAAAACCTACTTCATTCAGTTTGGTAACAGAGCTACAGATGTACCTCTTAACATAACAATAAACGGATCACCTATCACAAAGCTAACAGAGGGAAAATTCTTAGGAATCCACCTCGATAATAGACTCAAATTTCATACACATATACAACAAATTTCTAAGAAAATTTCCAAGACTGTAGGCATACTATCGAAGATACGGTACTATGTTCCACAGTCAGCCCTCCTGGCCCTTTATCACTCTCTTATTTACCCCTATCTCACCTATGGAATTTGTGCATGGGGCTCAACAACAATTAACCATCTCAGACCACTAATTACCCAACAAAAGGCTGCAGTTAGAATGATAAATTATCAATACAGGCAGCACACTCCACCAATATTCAAAACACTCAACCTACTCACCATACAAAACATCCATACTTATTATTGCACCTTTTACATACATAGAACACTTAACTCTGATATTAACCCTCTCCTCAAACATCTCCTTGCCAACCTCAACAGAACACATGACCATAACACAAGGCACAGATCACTCTTTGATGTTCCTCGTGTCCATCTCACGCTATGCAAAAACTCAATGCACATAAAAGGCCCTAAAATCTGGAATTCATTACCTGTAAATATAAAAGAAACACTACCTGTTTATAAATTCAAGTCTCTTCTCAAAGATCACTTACTCACTCAAAACCAAATAAATACTGAATAACTGAACCTTATAAATTGTATATCCTATATGTTACTCACAATTATATCACACAAATGTTAAACCTAGGACCCAATCTAACTTTATTATTTTTTAAATACACTACCTAACAGAATACTCCATTCGACTGAATGTACAGCAATGCAAGCAACCATATGACCTGTCTTTGTAATACTCATTTGTGCTTTATAGTTATCTGTTTACAATAATGTTTTATCACTGATTTCATCATTGCTTAGTTAATCTTAAGTTAATTTTAAGCCAGCCCGTAATGCTATGCATGTAAGTGGCTTTGGCATGCTGCTCTTACCTGTATTTTTTGTACCTCTGTATGTATGCTTAAATTACTAAATAAATAAATAAATAAATAAATGGAAGCATGTCCTACAGTGATGTAAGTCACTGACAAGACACTACAACACTGATAAGGTTATGGGAGCGAGGTCAGTGTATGTGGAACACTGAAGCTGATAGTGGCACAGCTGGGAATGAACCATAATAGCACTTTATTGCATTTTAAGTCATGTATGATCTTTATACATATGTCTTCTGTGGTCTTTTACATTCATTACACATGTATTCTGCGGTCTTTGGATAAACTGAACGTTTCTTTAAATATTGTTAGTGTGACTTTGTCAATGGTCCAAATCGGACCGAAACGTCGTCGTAAGCATCTCTCTTTTATGTGCGGGTTATTTGTGTATCGTTGCAGTCACGATATTGTGCCTTTTTGTTATTTATTTATTTATTTGCTTTATTAAGTCAGTCTTTATCCCCCCAGTACTATTCTAATTTTTAACATCTATAGTTTAGAAAGCTAAGGAGTTGGACCTATGTTGCAGTTGCAACATAGGTCCAACAATTTGTTTCTTGGCAAAGGTTACAATGTGATTATAATTCAAATTAATTTTTTTTTTATTTCCTTGTAAAGCTTACAATGTTTGGTTTACATGTTGTAAAATGTTAATTACAAAGAAGGTCACTAGCATGCCTAGGCATTTCAGGCAGACTAATACTAATTTTTACTCTATATTGATATAGGTCATGGAGCAGTACATTTGATCATACATTATTAGATAAATACATAATTAGATACATACCTAGCTAGGCACATACATAATTAGATTTACAATACTGAGGTAGTACGAGTCATGCAATAATATTACAAATGATGAATTTAGTAATAGGATTGGATTTGTCTGTTTCTATTAAAGCTTATATTGGAGGCGTGTTTTAGGTAAACTTAGGACTAACTTAAGATTTAATAGGCAGTAGCTATATTAGGAATTTTATGTTTACCATCATTTGGGTGAGTGTAAGTATAAATTAGGGGGAATTACAGATAACGAGAGTAGGACTATATTGTTTTGGTTGCATTTATGATACAAAAAAGAAAATAAGGTGATTTTCATTTCATTTGGTTAGCTAATGATGGGGTGTGTTAAGGAGATAAGATTTTTTAACAGTAGTTTTGAAAATGGTGATCGAGTCTGCAGTTCGAGTTTTCAGGCAGGGAGTTCCAGATTTTAGGCCCTTTTATGTGCGTCAAATTTTTGTAGAGGTTTAGCCACACATGAGGAATGATAGAGATTTTTGTGTCTGGTATTATGTCTATGGGTCTTGTTGCAACTATCAAGAAAGTGTTTTAATTCATGGCTAATGTTAGAATTTATGGTTCTGTAAATGTAGGTTGCACAGTAGTAGATGTGAATGTTCTGTACAGTGAGTAAGTTTAGGTCTTTAAAGAGTGGGGGGGGGGGGTGTTGTCTAGGATTGGATTACACTTTATAACGTGTTGTTTGGTACAGAGAAAGCCACTAGCATGCCGGGGCATTTCGGGCAGACTAATCTTAATGCTTACAGACTACTTTACACTAGACAGGTAAAGAGTGGTAAATTTTAATTAGTCAGTTTTCCTTATTACTACTGTGAGGTAGCTAAAGTTGCACAGTAATAAAATTTGTCATTGTGATGTAGCATATAACAAATAACAGTATTACAATTTAGCACAATTTACAATAATACAATAGTACAGTTTTAAGTATGTGTTAATGTTTAATTAAGCAGTTGTAAATTTTATGGGGATTTTTTGAGTTGCTTCAAACTGATAAAATGATTTAGCATACTGTTGGTATTGCTAATTTTAGGAGATGAGATGATTTTAAAGTAGTCCTAAATTGATTTGCAGGCATGGGACCTTTTGCTGGTTCACACAGTGAATTCCAGATCTCTGGGCCTTTTATGTGCATTGCATTTTTACATGGGATGAGACAGACATGAGGGAAGTCGAATTGTGTGATGTGCCTATGGGTTTAGCACTTCCCCATGAATGTAATAATAATTATACTATGGCTCCCAAAGATTGTAATAACTTGAAATCTCAGGGTCTTAATATTGTTAGTAGAAGCCCAGGGTGATTAATAGAACATTATAACTTAGTGTTAATAACAAAAGAACCCCAAGATGTTAATAGAACCAAAGTGCAGAGTGTTATTAGAATAGAACCCCAGTCTTAGTAGAACAATAGAAATCAATGATCTTAACCCTTCAACTCTCCAAAAGTAGATCTATGTTCACTTGCTTAACGCTCCGAATGTAGATCTACATTTGGAGAGCTATGCGAGCGAACGTAGATCTACGTTTGGACAGTTTAAGGGATAATGGAACTCTGGGGTCTTTACCCTTTGAGGGTCCGTGCCATAGCTCTACGGCTCTACATTGAGGATCCAAACCGTAGATCTACGTCATGAGCTCAGTTCACTCTGATAAGCTGTGAGCGGTAAATTTGGGCCTAGATATGAGAGAATACATCTATGTGGTATGTGTGCACCACAAAACAAATCCTGCAGCACACAGTGCATAATGAGAGAAAAAAAACTGAGACCATAATTTTCAATTAAAGCAGCGGCTTTGCAGTGTTTTTTTCATGTTTTTTATAGTTGTATTTGCGATTTCTTTGTCTCATTTGATAGAATGGAAGATATATTACAGAAATAGAGATGATTTTGATTGGTTTTAGTACTGGAAATGGCTTGAAACTGAGCTCAGAGTAGCGGAAATGTTAAATTTTTGTCAATGTTCAAGAGTAAACAAATGA